>NW_014557306.1:480071-525326 GCF_001313825.1 Dinoponera quadriceps | reverse complement strand
GGGGGGGGGGGGGGGGGGGGGGTGAATTTGGCACGCGCCGAAATTGGCCGGCGATTGCCCAGAAATTGGAGCGCTCTCGCGATCCATTCTCCCTCTTTCCCCGTTCTTTCCGACAGACTTTCGGTCCTTCCGGTCGACTCGCGCCAGCTGGATGCACTTTGGAAAGGTTCTCGTTTTTTCCCGCAGTAAATGGACCGATCCATCCTCCCTTCCTTTCTCTCTCTCTCTCTCTCTCTCTCTCTCTCTCTCTCTCTCTCTCTTTTTCTCTGACCGGCTAATCGCGAGTGGCGCGTTTTATCTTTTTTCTAAGTTCCATCGGAACACACCGATAAAATCCGCATCTCTCGAAACGGACAAATAAATCTCATAGAACCGTGGAAACACCCGGTCGTTCTTTTACTTTGTATCTCTCTACGTCGCATCAAGTTTTGGTCTGACATTCCGAGTTTTATTTCTCCCATGATGAACATCGATGACGTGGAACATTATCGTAGAACGCGGAATATACGTGCAAGAACATACCCGCCGGCGAAACGGTTAGAAAATAATCCCACGAAAACATCCGCTCGTGGCAGCGCGCTCAAGAACTCTGAGAGAGAAGAACTGATCGTCCTCTCGGGCGACAAACGTTCAGTCATTTACAAATCGTTCCCAGTGTATCGAGTCGCGTGCGCGAATCCTTTCTCCGTGACAGAGAAGGAGGGAACGAGAGGCAGACCTCTGGACCGGAGTGCAACAGCGCGGGACGCGTGCGGGAGCGAAAGAGGATGCGAAAGAGGGAGGGAAAGCAGTGCAGAGAGCGAAAGAGAGTGCGAGGGCAGCGAGGCCGCATAATCCGGCCGCAAAATCCGGAAGCGTTTAACATAATTAGGTATCGGGTGTCGGGTATCGGGTGTCGGGAGTGTAGGGTGGGTGGGGAGGGAAAGAGTGAATGCGGCCGGAGGGAGAAAGAGGGACGGAGCGCCAGAGAGAGAGAGTGAGAGAGAGGAGAGAAAACGCGGGGGGTTGGGGCGACAGCAACACGCTTCGCGTCGCTCGGAAATGAGGGGGTGGCGGTGAACGAGAGAACGAGAGAGGCCGATGAGGGAACGACGGAGGGTGCGAGAGGGACCACGGCGCGCACCCAGCGATGCACGCGCTCTATGTTTATATCGGGTAGGCGGCAAAGGTCACACACACAGCGCTCGCGCGTGAATATACTCGCGTACACGACGCGCGCGTACGCACGCACGTACGTACGCGGCCGAACTCGTGCGGAGGGAAAGAGAGGAACGCGTGCCGGGTTAATCGTTGGCACGTTGTCGTCGCGGTAAAACAGTTTGGCGTTTTAACCGACACCACCTGTATAATACAGTGCGCGCCGTTCCGCAGTAACGTTGCCGTAGCACGGGACACGTAGGGTCGGCATTCACGGCCAACGCGCGACCGTTAACTCGCATCGCGCGTAGATCTCCTTCTCTTCTTACCGTCGATTTGTCATCTTCGCCGGGGTGCTTCGCCAAAGAATACGCGACGTTTGTTTGCTACGTACACTTCGATTCGGAGACGACGCGACGACGACGGCCGATAAATTTCTCGCAAATGAGAACGATGATGGGAATGAAAGAACGAAAGGCACGAATAAAACGTCCGGCCAGGCTCGGCCGGATACCGTGTGTATCCAGCCAGGAGGGTGACCAGGCGTGGCGGGTAGATTCGGTAGATTCGGGACGCGGCGCTTAACGGGTGTTCGTCGGTAACAAGAACTGAGCGACAGTAAATTTCGGCGTAGCGTATAGCGTCGACGCGCCCGTTAATCTCGCCTATCCCATTCTACCGGATATAAACCCCATTTGGAGCCGGTATATACCGCGGAATGGCCGCGGATCGGGAGATTTACGGGAAAAACAAGCCGCAATTAATAAGAACGCCGGGCCGCCGGCGAAAAAATCGTACGCGGTTATTCGCGCGCTCGATCGGGGCGCGATTCTCCCTCTCACTCTTCTCTCTCTCTCTCTCTCTCTCTCTCTTTTTCTCGCCTCGACGCGTCGTCATTTCACGATCGTTCGACGGCGATTTATCCGTTCGATTATTCACGATCGCTTCTTGCGACGCGGTGAAGTAAAGCTCGAGAAGAAGTCGGCGGCGATCGAAATTTTCGTATCTCGTTTGGATTCGCCGACTGCCCGGTCGTGCCCGATAAATTAATGACGAGACGATTTTTAATCCCCCGGAGAAAGAACACGCGACTATCGAGACGCCCGATATAGATTCGCGGGCGGACTTATTGATGCCGCCGGCGTTCGTCCGACTACGAGGACTCCGGCATGTGGTGTCTGCGTCTCTCATGACGGCAAGAAACGTCCCGAGTTCTACGGGCTCTCACAGCGAAGAGAGACGGCCAATTAACGACGGTGACCGCGATCGAGAACGCAAAGCCGACTGGGATAAATAAAACGCGAGCGAGCGTTTGGCCACGACGAGGGTGGACGCAAAAAAAAAGAGTAAAAACGAAAAGAGAGAGAGAGAGAGAGAGAACGACAACGGGCGGGAATAACGACGCTCGATTTCGGGGGTGAAAGGCGGCGGGGGGAGGGGGTAAGCGCGAATAAAATAAAAGAGTTTATCGGCCGCTTATAATCCGGCCGTTTTAGCGGGCGCAACGCCCGCGAAACGATGAAATACGGCGTCGAAAGAGAGAGAAAGAGGGCGGGAGGAAGAACGAGAGGAAAAGAGGGAGAGAGAGAGAGAGAGGGGGGGGGGGAATATGGAGAGTGGAAAAAAAGAGGATAAAAATGTGGACCGCCGCTCGCACGCGGGACACGAAATAACAAAGAACGGAATCGACGTGGAAATACGCGACCCGTATCGATACCGATCGGCGCCCGTTATCTTTCGCCGTTACATCGCCGTTACAACGCCATTGCGTAGCATGCGAGCGCCAGAAAGACCGCGCCTCTCCTAATATTTTACATTTATTCCATCCATTTGACACTCGACGTTGCCGTTCTTCCCCGTGCACGTCCGGTCGTCTTCATTAACACGAATCAGGGCGCGCGTGACCGAATTGGCCGAAGAATCCAGCAACGAAGGTCAGTTACCGCCTCGCGTGTCTCGCTCTTCCCCTCCCGGCCAGCCGAAACCGCAAGGGACGTTGTTTGTAGCTCGGGGTGCGCTCGGAGGGTAGGGTATTCTCATCCCCGCGAGAGTCGCGCGGTTCTTCCATCGACCCCAGATTAGACCTCTCAATTAGACAAGGATTCCCGCGCGTCTTCTCAACAGCGGCCGGAAGCGAGCCTCCTCCTCTCTTCCCTTCTGTTACTATTACCATTACTACTCTTTTCCATTGGTCCCCGCACGCTTCACATTCATCTTCCGTTCGGTTCCTCGGGTCGAACAGATATTATTATCCGCCGCAGAGAGAGACAATGACCGCGCGCGGGACAATACCGGGCCCGATAGCGCATCGAGAGACCGCACCGAGACAGATCCGTCTCATTAACAACTTGTAATGGAACCGATGCATCTATCGGCGATGCAGCGGCGCGATGCTGTTTCGCGACCTCTTGCCGACGGGGAGGACGGAAGAAGGGCCCGGGGATGCGCATAGGTCGCGCGGGAGGGCCGGGGCGACGGCGGGTCTTTGAGAAGAGATAGCGAAACGACGAGCTACGCGACTCTCTTTCTCTCTCTCTCTCTCACACATACACACACTAATTCTCTCGTTGCGTACGCGACGCGACGCAATGTACGGTGGATGCACCACCGGCTGCTACTGCACTCTTCGCCGTCCGTGCATTGTGCACGCGCCATTGAATGTGGCCGGCGGGAACAATACGCCGATGCCCGGTTTTGTCTGGCGACTTCTCGCCGACGGGAAAGAACGGGAGACGAGAGTGGAGATGCGATACGCATCGCTTCCGATACGCGATACGCGTACGCGGGGCCCTCCGTGTCAACGATACTTTCGATCACAATGTAAGTAGCAGTCACGCGGAGGGAGGAAGAGAGAGAGAGAGAGAGAGATGCAATTTTTTTTCCTTTTTTTCCCTTTGTACCGCGGGGAACCCGACGATTCTCGAATAGCGTCCGTCCGATCCGAACGCGAGTCGTCGTTCTCGCGCGTAAATGCGCGGCACGGCTCTCAATTTTTAACTCTCAATCCGTATCTCTCGACTGTCTGTTTCCGATTCTTTTTCTTCTTCTTCTTCGTTCTTCAATAGATATTCGTGCCCATGAAACATCGGTATCGTGCTTTATTTCGCTTCCCTAACAAACCTCCCGAATTGTCAATCTATTATGCAACCTAGCACCGACCGTGTTCATCGTTGATTAATTTCAACGAGCTCTCCTCTTCTTCTCTCTCTCACACACACACACACACACACACAAGTAAATATACCTATCTATTTATTTATCTCTGCATGCGTTAAGTTCATCTTGGAAATCGGGAGGAACGAGTATATAACTTCTCATTACAAAACATTGAGATGGCTAAACACGGATATAACGCTATTTTATACTTAATCTACTTACAGTATTATAAAACACAAACAGATTAGTAGATACAAGTACAAATGCAAATAGATAAAACAGATTAGTAAATACAAGTACAAATGCAAATAAATAAAACATAACCATACTGTACAACCATATTACTTTTAAATCTGAAACAACGAAAAAACTATTAGTTTTTTAGACGATGTGACTATTTCTCAATGTCATGCTGAGACTTGCAAACGTTCTTTTAGAATGACTATGGTAAGACTACGAAATGGACTTGGGTATATATATATATATATATATATATATATATATATATATATATCTTCTATTTCTCTTTCTCTTGATTTCCGATTCTGAAACGTCAGAAAAATTAGTCGCCGGCGGTCACAAGTGTCAGAAGAGCCGTGTACCTTTTTTCCGGGGAAGGTGGCGAAGGACGTCGCGAGTTAGAACCGCGGAAATGCAGCCGAGGAAACGGCGGGTCGTGCGAGGCGAACAACGTAATTCTCCGTTTCTGGCGCGCGTGGCAACCCTCCGAGACGTCGTTGGGAATTTATGGGAGCTTCGAGGGCCGGTATACGTTAAAAACCGGAGGTGCGCGCACACATACACATACACACACACACACACACACCGACACACGCGCGCGCGCCCATACGGCCACCGGAATTGCTTTGCATACCATTTCGCGCAATCGCGAGATCTTAATATCGGCTGTAATTTAGAGTACGCCGGTTCGGCCCTCGTGTGTCCCGCCGCTTATATCGCGTTACGTCCCTCAGCGCATCCGCTGAATATTCGCGGCGGTCCCGTTCGAATTTTAGCGTGAAATTTTACACGACGGCGATACGCATCTTACAGACGCGCTTATCTAAGAGAAGAATCTATAATTAAATATTTCTAACTCCTTCGTAAGAAGCTGATTTATGCTCGGCTGGGATATTTACATAATCTCGCTACCACCAAGGTCCCCGGTGACGTTGGTCGTTTTAATGTTGACGCACAGCTATATTTTACATGTACATATTTAAAAACTAAATAATATCTCCCCCCTTCTTACCTCGGTTGTTTCGTTTCCTTCCGCCGAAGTCTGGAATGACGTGTTTCGTTTCAACAGACACGGCTGTGTCTCGAGACAAGTGTTCGCGCGAAGCAATCGAGCCCGCGGCCGATCTTTATACGCGCGACACTTTAATCGGGCATGATGCAATCGATCTCTTCGGATTCAGTCGCGCGAAGCAAATTAATCGATCCGCTCACGATCGATCGGTTCGACTCATTTCACAGTTTTCGCGAACCAAACGGTGAGCATCTCGTTCTCGCGACGCCCAGTGCAACAACAGTTTCGACAAATCGCGCGGCTCTCGTGGAATTATCCTCCCGTCCGCTCTTCACGGTCGGCAGCGGACAAAGCGAGCGGGCTTCTCGAACGGCACAATTAGCATCCGGTGGCATCCTCTTTAGCGTGCCTTTTAACACGGCACCCTCGACTGGCTGGCCCTCTTAACCCGCTTCGGCGCGAAAGGGGTTGAGGAAGGCGGCGAAGGGACGCGACGGGCTGGCGCGGCCGGAGGGGTGGCGGTGCTCGAGGCAACGAGCCGAGGGTCGTCTCCGAAGACAGCCGTCTGCGTTTTTTATACAAAACGCGCGAGTCATCGCCCTCATCCCTTCTTCTATTCCCACCTTGTCGCTCTCTTCCACTCTTTTTTTTTTATCTTTCTCACTCTCTCTCCCTCTGTCTTTTTATCTTTCTCATTCTACCTTATTCTCTCTCTTTCCGTCAACCTCTTCCTCGTCACTCGCTGTTCCGGGGAGTTCAGGTGCGTTCAGGCGTTCGCATCAAGAGACTGCGCCACGATGATAATTAGTATGTAAGGGCGGCTGGTTGAAACCGACCCTAGACCACGCCGCGCTGACTTCTCTAGACCACTCCAGGGCTTGCCGGTTTACCCTGTCCTGTCGCTGTCTCTTTCCTTCCCGTTCCTGTCATCTTTGTCGCGAATGAACAACCGAACGAATGAGAAAGACGAGCGCGCGATAGCCGATGCGTGCCCGTCGCAATCGGGTCTTCGAGATTCGCGTGAGACGAGTTCGTCGGAGACCTAACGAAACTCTTACGCACAAAGAGTTTCTCGTGTAAGGAATTTTCGTTAATGCGTGGCTTCTTTCGGCTCTTTTGGTACTCGAAGCTTCCTCGAAGTCGCACAATTTCGCTGTGACTTTACAATTAACTCGTCGCGAGATGTAAAAATTTCATTAACCGATGTAAATAAGAGTCCCGGCGATTCTGCGAGAGGTCAGTGGGGAGCAAGTTTTCCGTCGGGGAAAGTTGGCGAAAAATCGCGAAAGGTCGCAGGTTCGATCGCGGTCGTCCCGAGCGCCTCGACGCCCCCACCGCGATTCGTTCTTTCGCCGTCGAGGAGGTTCTTGCTGCTGCAATCTCAGACTAAATTGCCAATCAACAGGGTATTATTTTCCTGTTAACCCAACGTCCCGGGCGGCAACGCGAGTGACAGTGCCAACGGAGAAAGGGGGAAATGGGAGGGAAGGAACCAAGAGAGGAAGTAGATCCCGACGTGGGCGATCGTCGTAGCGCGCGCGCGACGATCCTCCGCCGCTGCGAGTTCACCGCCGAAAGTGGAGCGAGAGCGTGAAGAAGGGTGTTAATAACCGGACGACCGAGTCATCCTTCGCGTTGCGAAGGAGAGAACGATCCAATGATGAAAAAAGTCGATATCATGCGATAAGATTGCGCGTGGAAGATCGAGAATATCTCGAAAACGTCTCGATCTACACCTGTTGTTCGTAAAATTCGCTCACGAGAAAAAGGATTTGTCCTTAATCGAGGAACACAGAAAGAAAGATAGATAGATAAAGAGAGAGAGAGAGAGAGAGAGAGGGGGGATGCTTAACAGAAGAGTATAATTTATTACTTAAACATCTGTTAATTGACTCGTCGATAAATTCGCGCTAAGAAAATATCGTGCTCGATTCGAGGCCGATAAGAAAATAATGCGACAGCTGTACAACTATATTATGTATACAAAGTCTATTCTCCATAGTGTCGTTCATCGAAGTTTCATGGAGCGGATGCGCGTCACGCTGCGAATTATCGGACTCGAATTTGCTCAGTTGCAATATTCACCGCGCCGTCTTAATTGACACTTTTTCATCTCCCCTCTCGTCGCCCGTACGGACGCTGGCCGATAACGTGGCCCGAGATTATTCGCGTTATAGAATTTATCTCCCGCGGTTCGCGCGATGAATCTCCGCGCGAGCGAGAAGCACCTGCCGCGTGAATTCGCGCGCGTGCGACATGACGCAACGCGGCGCAGCGCGCCGGTACAACAAATTAATTTGTTATTCTTTATATACTGTTTAGCGCGCGTGAATTATCGGGTGTTTCGTCGGCGCGCCGACACGCCGGTATCTGCATCGCGTAATAGCGGATTTAGCTGTTTAATGTTCTGAATGTTGTTTATACGTCGCTCTCGCTGCCGCCTGCATCTCTCTTTCTCTCTCTCTCTCTCTCTCTCTCTCTAACTATTTCTCTCTTACCGCGTGACATTCCTCGCGTGCGCGAGAACGAAATTGTTGCTAGCTCTGACGCGTGAGATTTAGATGACTCGTCTTTCGCTGATTTACCACGCGCGACGCGTCTTAACGTCGCCCATCCGCTGCGCCTCGCTACATCCACCGGCGGCGGATAATCATTGAATCCCGCCCGCGATAATTATATAACAGTGACGCGCGCCCGGAATCGTTGTTTTCTGTCGGCTGAACGCGCGTACTGTTCGTTCGCGGCGTTAATTTCCGCCGCTCGCGCATGTGTGCGTCGACCATCAAGCGACGTTACGTATCCCGATCTAGTGTGTATATACACACCATGTAAATATATTCTTAAGTTCCGCTCGAACGAGCCGAAGAAAAGGCGCTCTTGAATCCTTCCTTCGCTTTGAGAGAATTAGAAGTCGTTTAAACAGGTGCGAATGTGACTATAGATGAGCGTGGATTTTAAATATTAAGTATATACCCGACTATACATGCTAATGATGAGGAATGTAAAATAGAAATCAATATAATAAAATTAGCGGAGTTTTGAACAGGCGGGAAGACTTTAATGATCGTGAATGTTATACGTGAATAACGAAGTAATCAGTAATGAACTATCCCAACTTGTGTCGCACCGCTCTAACGTCGTCGTTACTTACGTCGTTACTTATGTGTCAATGAACACGTGCTAAGAAAGTTGAAATGAGACTGAGATAAATATATATGTTTACATTTAAATATGTTTATATATATATATAGAAAAGAGAGAGAAAGGAAGGGAAGGGAAAGAGAGAAAGTTAGGCGCATCTATATCTAACACACGCGTCGCGCACACGTGTGCCCGCGCGCGCGCATTTATTCCGCCGCACAACAACAACGGCCGAAAATTTCGGGGCTAATTCGCGCGCTTTAATCGCTCGGCTCATTTGACGCGGCGCATGAAAAACGGCTGCCGATAAATTTTGACAGTATTCTGTCCATTGCATTGCAATAATACCGGACCATATATTAGGGTGGTTCGCGGGACGATGCCCGTCGGGGGAAGGAGGGAGGTTCGGGGGTAGACGACGAGGGACGGGGGAGACCGAGCGAGGGACGGGGGGTGCGTGGGCTTTCGTATAGTTTGCCGGTAACATATTACGAATTAATACCAACTGCTCCGGTGAAATATTACTGCAAAATACTGACCGTTATTTGCGCTCGCGTGCTGCCGGCTTGCTAGTACGTGAACGCGCGCGCGTGCGTACGATCGAACGGGGCGAGCAAACGAGCGAGCGAGCGAGCGAGCCGTGCGAACGAATTGCGCCGGCCGCGAATTTTTGTCACGCTGTCCATATCCTTCCGGAATTTATTTCGTCCCGGCTCGAGACAGTATTGTGTATTCATCATCGACTGCGCGAGAGCGGGAGGGGCACGCGCGGGCCCCCCGAAATTAAGGTATTAATCCGCGGCGGGTTTTCGCGCGAAGAGAGACGCGCGCGCGGTACAACGCGGTGAACGCGGATCAGCATAATTTCGCGTAATTTTACGACTCGGCTACCCCGTCGTGAAATATCGTTATTATAATAATGTAACCGTTAATTCGCTCGCCGTGTATCGCAACTAAAGGTCCAATTGGACGAAGGCGAATGAGAGACAGGGAGAGAGAGTGTGAGCGGGACAGAGACGCGGGCGTTTATAACTTAATATCATTAATCGCGTTATCGCCGAAATGCGGATAACGCGTCGTTACGCGTATCGTAATCGCGTCTTTACAGCTATCTCGATCTGGAGAGATCATCTGCCATCGCGACGCGCGAATACATTCCTCCCTTCTTCTCCCCTCGTAGCGACGAGATTCGGGGAAGAAAGTTCGGCAAGTAGTGTAGTCATTCGTTTAAAAATATCTCTCGTTAACCCGACCTCGAGCGTCGTCACGAAAATCGCGCTCTGAAAATACGCGCGCTCTTTTCCTGCGAGACTTCCCGCGGTGTTTCGTCTCCGCGGTATTTGTTTAAATAAGAAGGCCGTCCACGCGCAGTCTAGACGCCGTCTGCGGTCGCGACTGACGATTCCAAACGGGCAAAAAGCCGGCGACACCGCGAACAGAAACGTCGTATTCTCCAATCGTGACTTTAAAGCGCGGCGATCTGTCGAACGAAGGGGTCGGTTAATATCGGACTTTGTCGGCAAGAATATATACCTCACGCTACGAAGAGCTTGATACCTCAAATGATGACTAGTTTTATTTTCAGCGTCGTTTCCCGAATCGAAATCTGAATTCTAGGTTAATCCGACAAGTTCCGTCCAATGTTATTTTTGCTCACTGTTTTGAGAGGAGGTTAAAGGAAAGTAAACGAAATAATCGCTTTTCTTAGTAGTAGAACAATATTTTGCCCTGTGTGACAGGGTCTTCCAAGTCCGGCGGAATTTACAGGGCTAATGTTGAATAAAAATTTCGACTCGGGCGCCCTCGATCCCTCCCCGGTTCAATTAAGGGACCTCGCGAGATCCTCGAGATCGAGCGTGAGCGTCTGCCGTACGTAGGTCTTACCGTATCTACTTCGCGGCTATGTACGAACGCCAGATCGCGTCGGCACACTCCTAATGGCTTTCGATACGCGGTTTAATTGCCGGGAGAAACGAAAAAAGCAGCCGAGGGAAATAAAGAAGGCCGGGGCCCCGCTTAGGCTTAATCAATCCGCTCGTTACCGCCCGGCCGATTGAATAACTAACGATTTCCGCGAGCGAGCCTCGTTAAAAATGCCCTTGTCGTCGCAGTCGCCTTCGCGCCTTTCTCGACTAAACTCTCGACGCGCCTCTCCTCCGAGTGAACCCTCGAACACCCTTCCCGACCGACCCTTCCGTCCTCGGCATCTCTCCCTCTCTCTTCCGTTCCCTTTGGTCCATCGAACACCGCGCGAATTCTCGCCGCGCCGGATAAGGCGGTTGGGTCGAGCGTGTCTACTAACGTTGTTTCGCGCGAGTGCGCTTTATTTGACGATTTAATGTACACCGCACGACTCCCCGCTGAATCTTACATCGCGCGTCAAGTTTTCATGACGCGCGAGCGGTCGGGTTCCGTTATAGAATTATATCGGACAGTTAAGATAATGGAATAATTGTGTGACACCGCGATATTTGTCAACGGCGAAATTAATTGCGGTTATATATAAAATCGTTAAAAATTATGACTATTCATCTGGACGGCCGGCATTAAAGTCATCGGTGGACGATGACTATTAATTACGTCATCGGAAAATATTGCGGTGTCATATTTACGCCATTATCGCAAATTATCAGGCGCGCGTGCGCGCGCGATCGCTCGTACAATAAAAACTCGCCGAAGGTCGTGTTAAATGCGCATTAATAGTTACATTAAATTCATTAATTTGAGAGATCAATATTGCGCGGTAAAATGAAGATCGACGTTATTGATAATACAATTTCAAGATATCAATCCTTTCTATTCTTATACGGTCTGCGTGTGTGCGCACGCGCCGGCTCCGCCGTTATTATTTTGTATCTATAAACGCTAATCAGATTGTAGCGACGCACAACCGATAACGGTAATAATTTAATCGAGTGGGTGGAAAATTTTTTCGCCGGGGCGAAAATGCATGAACGGGAACGGAGGACTCCGGCTACGAATTTAAAAAGGGACATGCAAAATGACTTTTATTCGCTCGCGGATTATATTAGAAGGGTGGTGGCGTGTCAGCTCTAACACAATTGCCGTATGACTAACGCGATTTTTTATTCATCCCCGCGTCTGCACGTATAACAAATATTGATCCCGCACTTATTGCGATATCTTTCCCGGCGGTGGGCACGATTAATATTCGACCGTCGGAATCGCCAAGGGAGGGGGGGAGGGATCGATACACCCTTCTAATGAAATATAAATTTACATAATTGACATTTTTAGCAGCTCCGATTGACGCAATTAAATTAATTCGGCAGCAGCGCGGGACATAGGTCGTAACGATTTACGAAAATAATATCATAATGCGACCCTGCGCACGCGGGGAAAATACGTTCGGGCTTTCCTCAGGCATCGGGCGGCCGATATTACGATATACCTTATCGTTGATTAAACATTTGTTTCGCGGAACGATAATCCCGTGGCAACGCGTGCGTTAATTACAAAAAAAAGGAGGGGGGAACGAAGCAAAAGAATTGGCCCGCAACACGGTTTTTACCGCTTTTATTCCGCTTTTCGAGAATGCTCGTTGTTTTCGCCGTTTTATAGAGCCGCGGGATTTCTGATTTTCATTAATAAAAGTTAATTTATTTACCGCATTCATATTGCAAATCCTTCGATCGCGTATAAAACTCACGCGGTATTTGAATAATTAAAACGGCCGAATAAAAAAAAGCCCTCCCCGTCCAACTTAAATCGCGCAAATGAATCGCCGATGCATAAATATAAATTACATATTCGGCGAAATATCGCTCCCGACGAGCGAGCGAGCGAGCGAGCGAGAAAGAGAGAGAGAGAGAGCACGGGCACGCGCGGCCGCGAGAGCGTGCGTGCGTGAGAGAGCGCGCGCGCACTTGCGCTCTCACGATTTAATTTTCAATTTAATTAAAAATAATGAAGCTCCCATTGTATTCGTAAAACCCCGCGTTAAATGATATACCGCCCGTAAGTATATAATACCCGGCGAGCCATAAATCTCCGAAGAAAATTCGGCGGCGGGTTCCTTTCGCCCTGCCGCGCGCGCTCTCGTCCAACCGCTCGCTCGCTCGCTCGCCGGATTATCGATTTCGCTTAATCGCACGCCGCGAATCGTCGATCTTTTTCCGCGGCAATGTGAACAAAAAAGGAAAGAGAAAGAGAGAGAGAGAGAGAAGAAAAGAAACAAAGGAAAAAGGAGGGTGGTGCGTGGATAATTAACGCCCGAGCGACGGGGAGCGGCGGGGACGCCGAATCGCCGCGGAGCTGAGAAACTCGTTAACTAATTCCGCGATTAGCTATTCCTTGTGACTTACTAAATCATATATCCCTGGCGCTCGCGCGCGCGCGAACGAGCTCGGATTATAGTATAGCATACAATATTATCAGTCGCCGAACATTTCAGAGGATCGCGCTTCTTCTTCTTCCTGTTCTTTCGCCGCCCCGAGAATCAACGTTTCTTCGAGTGCGCGTCGACTCGATGAGGCGGAGACGAGAACGCGAGAACTCTCGTGCTTCGCTTCCGAAAGTCCCGGAGTGTATTCTGCGAGAATCGGCGATCGCCGCATGCGAAAGTCGCGATCTCGTTTCGGCGGGTCGCAAAGCGACGCGTCGCGACGCAACGCGGCAAACCGGTAATCATCGGCAAACAAACTCATTAAACCAGGACGATCTGCTTGAGCGGAGCGGCGACCGCGCGTGAAACTTTGATCATGCCGCGAATCGACTGCAGAATCAGCGAGAGATCGAAGGGGACGAAGGGCGCGGCATGCCGGCAGGCCGGCCGGGGGCCGGGGCATTAAATTACCGCATCGGTAAGCGTGTCATCCGCCAATTAAACGGCCGCTATTTTCCGCGCCGAAATTGATAATCGTGATTAAAAGCGGAAGCGAGCGATGACACGTGTGAACGGGCGCGAGCGGCGGCAAGAACGCAATTACACCTTTTTTATTCCCTCCTTTTTCTCCTCAACGTGACAGTTCGACGGGCCGAAAATATCCCCCTTTTTTTCGACGCCCGACTAAATTATCGCGGCGTGACAGTGTGTCCTATACTGGGTGTCGGCCGCCGTTACTAACGCATCCTCTTCCTCCTCGCCGTCGCGGTGAATTTCACGATGTAGGAGCAACGTGGTAGTGAAGCGGGGGAGAGAGAGAGAGAGATCTATTCGCATACTTAAATAGACGCGGAGATCCTCGTCGAACATCAAATCAACGGAAGAAGATCATCGAGATGCGAAATATCGCGGCGTTAAGAATCCGAGCGAAAATAAAAATGGAAAAAAGAGGGAAGAAAAAGGAATGAATCCATAATCAAGGCGGAATTTGATATCGAACAACGAACGGTCGCGATCGTCGTCATTCTTCGTCTTATTTCTGCCGCGGTTTCATGAAAAAATGCTCAGCCGGCAGAGGAAATAGGTAGCGAGACACCCTGTGTAATTTTGACGGACCTTTCTTAATAGATACGCCCGACGAATACGCGAGAAAGGGAGAGACAAAGAGAGAGAGAGAGAGAGAAACGTATCGAGCGATTCGAATGCATTATCAGCGGTGCATCCTAGCCGCTTAAACGTTTTTTTCAAACGAAGGGGAGAAGAGTTGGCGCGCGGGGGTAGTATGTAGCGCAGAGAGTGGAAGAGTCGGATAAAAAATATTCATCCCCGATATGAGTGGCAAGAGTGGGAGGAAGGGGGATGGAGGGGGGGGGGCAGTGGCGTCGCGATGGACGCATCGGATTCGCGGGCGATTTATTCTGGGTACACCTGATCCGCGCGGTACAGGCGCCGCGAATACCATCCGCACGCCCCGGCGCCGGCGTCGGTCGCTTCGATTAAGCGAAATTATTAACGCGACGCTCGATAAACTAATTTTCATTTCTGATATTTTAGCCAATTATGAAATGCAATTATTTTCGCGCCCGGCCGCCGGTTTTAATGTCGCGCCGCGTCGGTGTCGGTGCTCGTCGCCGACGGCGACGACGACGACGACGACTACGACGATCACGACGACACCGACGGTGACTGCAATGCTAAAGCATCGTATTATATTCTCCACATATGCAAGCAGACACCGAGCGGATTGTTATCGTCAGCCCGAATCATTCGTATCTTTTGTATATAGATGAAGGAACTTTCTCCGAGAAAACCTCGGGAGGAACGAATCTCGAATACATTTATTTATTTTTTTTCTTTCTTTCTTTTGAATTAACAGCGCCTGAATCAGATTCGACATTCGCGCAACAAAGTAGCATTACCGCCGGGCGCTTTCGACCGGACCGATCGTCCGTGTGTCGAATGACCCAAATTAGTAAGGATAATTTGTAATTTCTATTCACCGATAGCGATTCGATAATTCCCCCGAGTACACCCGATAGCGCGCCTCCGAAGGGATGGGGTTCAAGTGTCGAGTGGCGGCGAACGGAAGCTGCAAAAAGGCAGCACAAATACCCGATGCTACAAACCGTCGATACCTTCGTGGGACGGAAAAAAGGTATCGGGTAACAAAAAAAAAATATTTCAGGACAGCGGCGACCGGTGATCGATCTAAATCGAGATTCATGAATTTAATAGGACTCCATGGACTTTTATAGCCCCCTCTCCCCCCACTCGCCCTCTCTCCCGCTTCCTTTCTCCCGCTCGTTCTCTCTGTCTTTCCACGGCTTTTTCTCGTTTTTTATTTTTTTTTTTTTTTTTTTGGGAAATCATATCGAAACCCCATACGTTCCGCCACTTTCACAGGCAGCGGACGTTTGCAATGGTAATTCGCGGCATCGCGGTAAAAAACTACCCCGACCCGATGGTGGGGAGGTGGAAGGGGATGGGTACAGTCGGTGGGAAAAAGGGGGTGGCGCACGCCGGGGTGGACAGAGGGAGAGAGGGCAAGAGAGAGAAAACGCAGAAGAGGGCGCGGGCCGAGGGGTATAGCCATCGATCACGAGTCTGTTTACCGATTTTTCCACCGGGCGCCATGTGGATATTTGTAATTACAGAACCGAAGCGGGGCCGCGCGCGCGGACCGCAGTTTTTATTCGCGATCCGAACGACGATTTTTAATTTCGAGTAATGAAGCGCCACACCGGCCCCGCCGCTGTTGATATTCGTTATTAATTTTTAATCGCCGCCCCGCTCGCACACACGGGAGCCCAGATGTCGAATATTGTCTCGCTCTGAAAATTTGCAAAAACTCCGTTATTTTTTCCGACCCTTCACCGACGATACTCCTCTCTTCTTCTCTCTTCCTATCCCCCCCTCTCTCCCTCTCCTTTCCTCCCCTCTCTCTACCCCCCTCTCTCTCTCTCTCTCTCTCTCTCTCTCTTTTTTTCTTTCGCCCTCGATAAGTTACCACTCTTGCTCTACGAACGAGACGACGAGCTGCGCTTCTAAAGGTCTAAAAGTATATCGGTCGACGTGTAGTCCTTTTATTCGTCTCATCCGCCCGATTAATTCCCTAACGTGTCCTAATTCCTTTATCCCGTTCCGTCCGCCTCCCGTCCGTACCGCGAATTTCCGCTTTATTCGAACTTCGCAGCTCGCGGTCGAGAAGCGGTGCTTTCGCAAATATTACATGGCGGCCCGCTCGCGGAGGCACGCGCGCGCCGCAATTTGTCGGCGTATCAAAACGAAATCAAGCCCGGCAAGATAAACGTTTCGCTGTCGGACCCATGCATATTAATTTTAAGCCGCGAAAAAGCAAGCTTCTCTCTGTCCGCCCGCTTTCGCTCCTCTCTCTCTCTCTCTCTCGCTCTCCCTCGCTCCCTGTTTCTCTATAAATGTCCCTTTCCATCTCGTGCGCTCTATCTCACTCTACTTCCGCGCCGCTCTATCGTCCATCCATCTCCGGCCGAAAACGCAAAACAAAGCAATTCGCGCGATCCGATCGGCCAAGCGCGGGCCGATTATTTTCCGATCGGCGGACTTCGCGCGTAAAAACGGCCGCGCAATTACAAATTAATGCACACCCGGCCGGCCAGAAAAAATAGAGACACACCCGGCCGCCGATCATCGGCGAGCGCGAGCGGCCCCGGCTCGGAATTAAAAAAAACATTATTCTTTAGAATTATCCGCGGTAACTGCAGTCTCCCGCTCGTGCCGCGGCGGAAGCGATGCATATTGATACTACAAATATGCGTTTCCCCGCGCTTTCTCTCTCTATTTCTCTCTTTCTCTCTCTCCCCCTCTTTCGCGACCGCATCGGGGAAGATTAAAATTCACCGGCCGGAGGCCTGCGAGCGGACGAAAAGAGCGAGCGACATCGAATGAACGACTCGTTAAAAATTAGCGCCTCGTTCGGGCCACGATCACCACCCTGTCCCGTTGCGTCGAGTTCGGAGGGGAGGGGGTTTCTCGTCGACCTCCCACGCGAGATTGTTCTTCGGAGAAAATGAAAGGTGCGAAAGGTGAAATGAAATTCAGTCGAGCCGACACAGCATGAGATAACGTTCACGCAACGGATATATCTTAATAAAACGTCGACCACTGCCGCAACACTACACCAAAAGCGAGTCGTGTAATTATCCGACTCTCGAGTACGTCGGGATAAGTTATTGTTGAGAAAAGTAGGACGTGGGTAGGAAACGAGCGAGCTAAAAATAAGCGTCTCGGGGAGCGACGTCGGCCGGTTCGATATTCGCTCTAATCGCCGATCGCGACACGGGCTGCGTTTCTTATGCCGGCCATTTGCACCGTCGGCCGTCGCTTCCGGCGCATGCAAGGAAACGAGACCGATTTCGGTCGAGGGCGGACAATGGGACGGAGGTCATCGGTGTGACTCTCCCCGAGGGTAAAGGGGAAACGGCTGGGTAGAGGGACGCGCGCGAGTCGGCCGAGGGGAAACGACGATGGCTGGGGGCGACAGGGATGGAAATCTCGGCTTCAAGTATGTCGCCCCTTTGATGTGCGACCTGCCCCAAACTCGGCAGCCCCGAGTTGCCACCCTCTCCAAGTGGCTCAGCTGGCATCAAAGAAAGTGCCTTGGGACTACCATCCTCCTTCCTCCACCCTCCTCACTCGCTCTCATCCTCCGCCGGTGTTCCGTATTATACCGCCAGCCGGCTAAATTTCTTTCGAGAGGAGAGGAGAGGAGAGAGCGGAGGAGGATAGCGAGGGAGGGGGAGGGAGTTGCGCTTCCGACATTCCGAAAAATAAAGGCTGGCGACTCGACGGATGACTTTTCGCCGGACTTTTCGAGCCTTTGAGCGAGTTACGCGGTTTGCATGGTACTCTCCTCCCTCCTTCTCTCATCGCGGAAGAATACATTCCTGTCTCTACGGCTGTCCGAGGACACCATATCTCGCGGAGAGGTGGCGGATAAAATTCCTCCCACGCGCGCCTCTCACGTACACACTCAGGGATACTCGCGTCGTACCCTCTTCAAATCGTAATCGACAATCGATAGCCCCCGAAGATGCTTGCGACTACGAAACGGGGTCAGGAACTGCGGCGGATTTGGCGCGGCATTCTAGGTTGCGACCGTTTTAGATCGTAATCGATGAAAGCGAATGCTGCGCTCGGTTCCGGACGCGTATTTTCGTCGGAACGCGCGATTCGCGCTGCCTATTTCCCCCCCTCCCCGTTTGCGTTCCCTTCCGTTCCCAGGCGATATAACACGGCGGATATTCCGATGCATCTTCCCCCGGATCGCGCAGCATTGGCGAGACTGTGTCGCGCTGCGTCGCCCGCGGTAAATCGAGAAGAACGGACCGCGGATTCGTTTCCTCCGTTAGCTTAATCGCGCCCTCCTCGCGTCGGCGATAATCCCGAACCGGCGAAAGAATCGGATTAAGCTGCGCGATATTCGTTCTTTCGTCGTTGATGAGTGTTATCGATGTCGATAAATCGCGCTAAAGCCGAAACCGTGTTGCGGGGGCCCGGCGTTGCGGCCGTTTAAGAGACTTAGGCGACGCGGATGGCTTTCAGAGCGAAGTGCCGCGGGCGAGAGGCGGGCGCCGGCTTCCCCGGACTATTCTACACGCAATTTCGTGTTTAATATCCGAAATAACTCGACTTCCTCCTCCTATTCCTCTTCCGCGCTCGGTGCACCGCGCCGCCGCTTGCACCTGCAGCCGCGCGATCGCGCATTGCCGCGATGCGTCGAGATAGCTTGTTTCCGCGCCCGCCTCTCTTCATGTCCCTTTTCGTTCTCCTCAGTCGTTACTTTCTTTCCGGAAGAGCTTTATGCGCGCGGAAAATACGACGAATTTTCCCATGTCGCGTGTGGAGCGCGCGTGCGTACTCTGAGAAACCCATTCAGTTGACTCAAAATTCCCGTTTGGACATGGGCGAACAAAGGCGGCTGCGAGGACCAAAGTTTGGTTCTCTGAAACGAAAGTGAAGAAAGTTTGGTTAAAAGAATCAAACCTTTGGTTCAGAGGGCCAAATTTTGGTCCTCACAATTAAGACATTTATTTGTCCATATCCAAGCAAGAATTTTGTTTGAGTCAACTGAACGGGTTTATCAATGTACAATTCAAGTCAGCAGTGGCTGTGTCGTTTTCGTGCGATTTTCTGCTCTCGTTTTTGAGCTCTTTCGCGCAATGCGTTCTAGTGATTTGCTGTTCGCGCTTCTGCAAGCGATATCCGCAATCCGCGCGTTTTATTTTGCAACACGATCATATATATATATATATTTTTTTTTTTACCAGAAATAGTAGCGAAGTGGTATTAAAAATATATTGTAGCAGAGAGCGACGCGATAAATAATGGCGTGCATTAGTTAACATCGCTCATTTCGCAGTACAGCGGCGCCTTGTAACGCAGATGAATTGAAGCGCTTATCCCGAAACCGTCTTAAATCCGTATTTTTTAAAAATGAGGATTACGCTTTACAAAGCTAAGCTGGAAAGCCCGTAATAAGCTCGTAATAAAGTCTTTCGAAAATGTGAATTTATAAGGTGGTTTGGAAATAAGCCCCGCTCAATTTTAGACTGATATCACAATGATACGTCGGGCTAACTCCCCGATGCGGCGATGCAAAGTAGCAGTTCGTTACGCTCCCGGAATAAGACAAACGCGACTTAATTTTAATGGCGAAAATGGAAAATAATATATGACGAAGCTTGAGCGGACGCGCTTGCGTTAAAGTACTTAATTAAACTTTGAACGCAGTTACATGACGTAAATTCTATTTTATAATTTCGTTCCGTTCCGCTACTCGTCCTCTTTTTCTATCTCTCACTTCGCCCCTTTCTCTTTCTCTCTCGCTCCCTCCCTCGTTCCCACGCTCGCTGTCGTTGTCTTTATCCGCGGGACGCTTCCATCCCCTGCTTCGTTCTCTAAAATTTCATCCCGCCAGCGTGCGTTATCCGCGACCGTTAATCGCTGGCCGGCCGGCCGGCCGCGAAAAATTTCACCGGCCGGGCAACTACGCGGCCCGCGATAAATAAAACCGCTTTTCAATTACGAAATTAGTGTATTATTAACGCGCCGATATTTTTCCGATAATTTCGTGCGCGCCGCCCTTCGCGACCGAAATTGCCCGATATAAATCGTTGATTTTTTTAATTCGCCGGAAAACAATTCGGCCCCGCGGCGCGCGCGTATCCATCCGACCGGGGTATTTTTTCTTCTTTTTTGTTTTTTGCTTTTCCTCCTGCCACGGCGAAATCCTGCCCTGCTCTCGCGTTCATCCCTTCCCGCGTCTCCGGGATCGATGTTGTACGTGTCTGAAAACGCCACTCGGTTATTGTCTCCGCTCTTCGCCACATCGCGACTTCCGCGCGCCAGCTCTCTCTCTCTCTCTCTCTCTCTCTTGCTCCCTCCCTCTCTTCCCTCCTCTCCTCCCCGCTTTGCTTTGCCAGCCGCCACTCGTGCCTTGCGGGGAGATGACGCGCACTCGCCCCTCCTCCTCCACCGTTCCCGCTTCCACGGAATTTACAACTCAAACGAGTCGGCACAATTTTTATATGGTTCTTTAGAGAAAGAAAGGCCGCACGGTTCAAAGAGCCCGACCCGCGGGAACTCAAGGGTCGCCCTTCTCGTAACCGTTTCATTATGATCGGTGTTTGCTCGCTGTTGAATAGGGATCTATCGTTTCTCCCTCGAGCGCTTAGGGGAATACTTTCGGGTCGCGAGCGATTTAATAATTTTAGAAAATCGAATTCTCGAAAAACTTAATAACTCTTCAGATATAGCTACTCACTTGTTATGAGTTAATTTTGAAAAAAATATCAGAGGCCTCCAAAGGTGAAGTAACGGATAAAAGGATTTTCGCGAGAAGAGAATGCAGTTTAAAAGAGAGGAAATTTGTAAAATCTTTGAGGAAAATTTAAATTATTTTGAAAGTACGTGTATTTCGAATGTTGAATTGCGAAATAACGTATAATAGAAATCGTGTAGAAACCGTCACGTTAAGCTATTTACCGGCGTGCCGATATCACGTTTTTGGTCTGGTATTAATCATAGCGCGATCCAGCTCACAACAGAAATTCTCTCCCTCTAAAAGGTGCGCTCCGAGCTTCACGAACTCGCTGATTCTCTTAGCGCGCATAGTTACTCTCTTAACAACACCGTGGCGAGACACGGCGTCCTTTCTCGTCGAACAAGAGGAAAGTCTCGTCGACGAGAGGAGGAGATCCTTCGGCGAAAGGACTCGCGTTGATGGTGTGTCTTAGCGGCGGATGAGGCTTAACATCGTTTCGCCGACGATTCTCCGAGCGAAAAATATCGATGAGTTATTAAGGATCTGATTCCGTTGCGCGAATGAAATTTCACCCTTTACTCCCTCCCTCCCTCTCACTCTCTCTCTCTCTCTCTCCCCTTCTCTCTCCCTCTCTCTAACTCTTTCTCACGTTCACAGACCTCTTCTTTGTTTTCCTCGTCGCGAATTAATTTTTTTTTTTTTATAAATATTCACTTCCGAAGTTTTGCGAGCGATTTTCCAGACTTTGAATATGCTGCACACGCGCACATATACACACACACAGATTGCTCACTTAACGTTATCGTGCGCAATAGCTTTTTATACACTACTTGAGGAAGAAAAAAGAATTTTCGACGAGCGTCGCGCAGTTTTCGCAGGCTCATAGAACATCCTATAACTTCCCTCCATATCCGCTATCTTTTTCGCTTCTTTTCTCTGCGAAATTACATAACGCTACGCGAGATCGCATGAATAGAATATTTCCGACGGTAATGTTAGTAGGTGGGTCACTCCATGTGTGTGTGTGTGTGTGTGTGTGTGTGTGTGTGTGTACATATATATATATATATATATATATACATATACATACATATATATATATCCATAAAGCCCTTTTGCGAGAGCGACGCGGACGACTCCGCAGGGCGTGCGGGGGAGGGCTCTTGCCTCGATATCTCGAATTTGACTATCCTATCCGGCCAATGGCGTTTCCGCCATCGTCCGGCCACGACTGATCTCGCTGCAATAACATTATATCTATTAGCGGGCACTCGATACTATTAATAATTAATCGCGAGCTAATATCCCGCATTTGGCCGTGCGCATTTCGTCCCTACCCCCGGCTACACCCTCCTCCTCCACCTCTTCCCTTTCCCTCTGCTCCAGCCACCCTCATCCCCGTCGGCCCTGTTCGCCACCCTCCTGTGGCAGAGTTACTCTAGGCTCGTCTAGGACGAGCGGATGCGCGGAATGCCTCGAAAATACCTATCCCCACACCCTGCTCTTCGTCCCGCCGGCACCCTCGTCACTGGGTATATCGCATCGATGCACATATACGCGCACGTTCGACGTGATATCGCGTCGTCCGAAATAATATCGGTTTCCAGAATACGCGGTCAAAGATACAAAGCGGGAAGCAGGTGAACGACGCCGTGGAGGTAGGCCAAAGGGAGCATTACGAGATGGAAATTAATGATTGCACGCCCGGTCCTCTCTTTATCTCCTCACGCACGCCGGACCATTAATCCTTAGACAGGTCAAAGAGATCTGATCGCGCAATCGGCAGTTGGCAGATTAAAAACTCGATCGATAACAGATATCTAACGCGATCGCCAACAGTACTCGTGCGCACGCGCATATGTGATAAATACAGCGAGCGACTAATGTAACTCGTACTCGATGGGACTCGTGATTATCCAACTGTCTATCTCTCTCCCTCTCATCCATTCGCTCCCTTTATATGTCTGCCTTTTCTTTTGGAAAAGTCAGCGCCGGAAATGTGGCACCCGTTAAACGAATCTTCTCTCTCCCTTCGCGAAGAATGCAAAGTGCATGCCGAATTTCAGCTCGTACGCACGTCGGTACACACACACATATATATACACGCGCGTACATACGTGAGTTATGTGAGCCTTTATTTTCCACTCTTGCGAAATTTCTCTTTGTGAAATTTTGAAAACATGAGACGAACCATGTGTAGCACACACCGGCTTCTTGAACCCCTCTCTCTCTCTCTCTCTCTCTCTCTCTCTCTCTCTCTCTCTCACTCCTTCCCTCCCTCCCCCTCTCTTTCTCTTTTTGTATAGACACAAAGGATTTTTCCTTCTTTCTTTTTTTTATTTTATTATTACATTGCAAAATTCAGAATTCCGGAGTCACGGCAAATTTCGGCGCCAGCAATTATTAATGCCCGTAACTAACTTCACTCCCCCTTGCCTCCCGCCCTCCCCTCCCACGCTCCCTGAGCGCCCCCACTGTGCGTCACTACGCCAACCCGCCCGTAAAAGTGATATACATCGCCGTAAAATTCTAGTTACCGGCGCGATTATGGCTTATGGTTCAACACGCGTGTTTTAATAACCGTGCCCACGCGAGCGCACCCGCCTTTTATCGTGCTTTCCGTGGAAAAGATTATGCATGGATCATTATGCCGGCGCGCGGGCGCGCACCGAGCGAAGTGTGAAAAAGATGTGTGTGAAAGTCCGGCGAGGCCGATAAACGCGAGCGCATCGTCGTGCTCTTACACCGACGTGCACGGGCCGTCCGTGTCTGTTGTCACGTTGGCCGGTGTCGCTGGACTCGCTGATGAACTCGAGATCAAATTTTTCTTAGGGAGATCGCTTTTGGATGGGTCACTTGTTAAAAAGAAATTCGTCGTGGACTATTGCACTTCTTCGTAAGCATTAATTTCTTATCCAATCAATCGGATATTTCAGCAAGTAAACAAGTATAAATTTCGCGAGCATATACGGCCTGTCGATTCACAGTTGCATCTCCCGCGATGACGATAATTTCGTCCCCGATATTATCCGTTTTTGCCGATATCGACTTTCAACGTCAGAAATCTCGATAACCGAGTGGCAAATTAAAAATCTTGAGCATTCCTGGCGCCCACGTTTTTTTCCTCTCGCGCGATAAAAATCGACATTTCAAATAGCCGACGATATCTCGGGGCGATATCTCGGGGCGAAGGAGGAGCGAGCGACGGGGGTGAATTGCAGAAGGGGTGCGGACGAGGGGCAAAGAGGCATCGGGTGGTGTGGAGGTGTATATATTCGCGGCGAAAACACCTGTGGCTCCGCTCTCGTTAGATTCGCGCGACTTTTCCGAAGATAGCGTGGCTCCTCTCTCTCTCTCTCTCTTTCTCTCTCGCTCGCTTGCTCTCTCTCTCTCTCTCTATCCCCCGTTCTCTCTCCCACCGCCCGATCCACCCCTATCCATTCCAACCACCGTCGATCTCACGGCTCGTCTCCTCTTCCTGGCCGCCGTTCCTCCCGTACGATCTCGAAATAGCACGGTCGATTACTATATAGCATCGCGTAAGAATAGAGAGACGCGACAATTTCGTCGAAGTCGCGACGAGTCGGACGAGAGTGCTATTTCGGGGCAACGCTTCCGCTTCGACCCCCGCGATGGCTCCGTGCAATACGCATATCGTGAGATCAAAATTTTGTCGCCCTTTTTAATCATATCGTAAGTCAGATTTCAAAACCGAGCGGCAATCTCTTATTTAAGTTCTTATCTCCTTCCTCTCTTAACTAAATACAGTTAAAAAATTGTGTCTATTCTGGCCACACTGAATTAGCCAAGAACGCGAGAACCTCGGATCTTTAATTAAGCAAAAGTCTGACGATATTATCTAAATTGAGATTTAGATTTTTCATTTTTTTCGTATGTCATTGATAAATTTTCCGATAAAATTTGCGTATGTGCGGAATACAGCTGTCGTGTGTGCTCGCAAACGTTCACCGCGAGATCAACGATCGCGAAATTCACGCTCGAGGTCCGATCCTCCAGCTAATCGAAACCTTTGGTTCGTCAGACCGGAATCCACTGTCGGCATCTCCAGAAACCCGCGAAGAGGCCGCGCATGGCGATCCCCGAGGGGCGTGGAAAAGGAGCCGACGTGACGGCTAATCGGCGTTAACGCGATCAGGAGGATCGCAACGCCGATCATCGCGCGAATCACTGCCGCTGATAAGCAAGCGCGCTCGAGCGCGATCGCCGGGAATCCTCGAGATGCCGAGCCAATGAATCCGATTCCTGCATCGCGGAAAATCAATCGGCGCGTACGCCGCCGCCATCGCCGCCGCCAAAGAGATCGCATGCTTGATCTGCGTCTGCTTGTTACGCGATCGGGATGCAAGATAGAGAGGCGGATTGATGGATGGACAAACGGACGGATAGATACAGGCGGGATGGCTGAGCGGATAAAGGAAGCGAGACTGCAATCATTGCGTTCTGGATATTTATGAGGAACGCGCGCATACGAGCGATAACGTCGCAATGACGAAGACCGAAAGGAGGGAAAAAGTACAATAACGACTCAAAGAAAAAAGGAAAACAATAGAGGCGTTTAAATTAATAGAAAAATATGGGACACCGAGCGGATAAATGGAGGGAAGTCGAGTTCCCGAGAAAGAGAGAGAGAGAGACCCTTTGTGGCCAAGTTGCTGAGTGAATAATCACTTAATGAAATCGATCCTCGCGGTTTCAGAGATCTGTTTGAAAGATCGCGCGTATTCATCGTCCGCGATCCTAACCCTTTAACGATTGCTGTAGACGATCTCTCTCTCTCTCTCTCTCTCTCTCTCTCTCTCCCTATATATATGCGTATTTACTACACTTTCGTTTCCGATATGAATTCCCCAAAAATTGCTTTTAAGATCCAAAACACATGATCAAATGTCTATGCCTCTGTTGAAGCTTCAGTATGCGAAACTCCGAGGAGTTACCGGCGCAATTACCGACGTGATAATCACGATATTAATTCCCTCGAAAATCACTTTTGCAATCCAAGATGTACGATCGCGTGTCTACTTCTCCGCCGAAACTTCAGCCTCAGGAGCTCCGGGGACGCCTAGTAACGAGCGTATTCGCACCGATGCGAACGTCATCGACGTGCCATCCGCGAAACAAACCGGGCGGCTCTTTGTCGAAACGTGCAAAGAGCGAGGCGCATTCACCTACAATCCCGCAGATGCGGAATGAAGAGACGCTGCGTCGACGACGACGGCGTCGGCGGCGAGCGCACTTCGATCGAGTGCCGGGCGCGTAGATTAGCGCGCGGGTTAGCGCGGGTTAGCGCGGAACGCTCGCGGGCTATCTATCTAGTCTCTCGCGCGCGCCGTTCCCGTCCTAGGCCGGTCCAGCAGAGATAGACCGGACGCTAATGCGCCGGAATAGATTAATACTGACCAATAGGAGCGCCGATCGAACGGCCTGGAGCACATTACTCAATTATTTACGCTTCATTAAGTATATATCCAATGCCGCCGCGCGAATGTGTAGGTGTGTACGCGTGGGTATCTGCCTGTATGTGTGTGTGTAAGTGTACGTGTATATGCGCGCGCGCGCGGGGACGCGCAATTTCACCGGCACGAGAGGACGAGCGTAGGGAGAGCCTCGCGCTCCCACGTGTGTGCGTGCGCCCGCATGGGTGTGCGTGTGTGTGTGTGTGTGTGCGTGCGTGTACGTGTGTGTGGACGCATGAGCGTGCGTGTGATACGTGTGCGCGCGTATGTACGACCGCGGTACATAATGTATGAGAGCGTGTTGGTAGGTAAGCGACCACCCCTAGCTCGCCGAGGTCTAACTTAATTATTCGAGAAATTCAGCGATCCATTCCTGCACCCTCCCCCGCCCCCGCCGCCCCGCTAGCCTTGCTGCCACCGGCGCCCGGTTTTCTCTCCCTGCCCCTTCGCCGCCACCCCCAGCGCGTTCGTGTACACGCGCATGTGAATCGTGTGTGTGTGTGTGTGTGTGTATGTGCGCGTTTATACGTTTCTCCCCCTCCCCCCCACTCACTCTCTCTCTCTCTCTCGCTCTCTCTCTTTCTCTCGCTCTTTCTCTCTCTCTCTCCATCTCGGTCTCTCCTCGTCCGTTTCTCACCCCTTGCCGGCCCCCTGGTCTCTCGCGCGCAACCCCCTGCGGACCCGCTGGACCCGCTGAAATCGATCCTGGAGGACTAGCCTGCTTCCGCGAAAGATCCAACTCGATTCTCGATTCACCCCGTCGTCGTCGGGGCGCTCATGTGCGCGCGACGTTTCGAGTGATTTTCGCGCGAGTTTTACGACGACGACGAAGGCGACGAGAGGCGTTCTGGTTGATCCAACCACGCCGCGCACTAACAGGAAATGATTACATCCGATTAACATTAATACGTGCTAATTAACATTAATATGTTTTCCACGTAATACCGGCGGATTATAATATGAACGGCATGCAGATACGCGCTCGCGAAACGAGATATGTGTAACGTTAATATCGTTAGTTGACGCAAAGGAATGGACGAGTGTAATACTATTAATCAGATAATTAGCTGTTCCGATTCGCGCAGCCTGCATATGTAAAATAACGCGTCTTACTTTTTTCTGTGTTACAGGTGAGTCCATTAAGTGTGCGGTGTTAATTTATACTCTTCTGAGAGCGGAAACTTGCCGGCGCGAGGAAATCCTCGAGCAACGTCGCTACACCGTCGACCGCGCGATGTAAATCAAGAGTTTCCTGATCACGCCGATCCACCGTCAACGCGGTAATTTCTGTCTCGCGGCGTAAGTCAAAGTATCGCTCAGGAACGAGCGCAAAGAAATTTCACGGGCGATATTGCCGCGATGGATTTATCGCCTACTAGCGTCAGGGCTCTAATTATAGGGTCGTCTGTAGAGGGGAGAGAGAATGTGATAAATAACGATCAGAAAATTAGCGGGAATTTATAGGAAATTTATAGGAAAAGAGATCCAAGATCGCGCGATCGACCGGTTCTTGCCGGCTATAATTTATTCGAGAAGCGACTGATAAGTGCGTCCCTTCGCGAACGTATGAAAACTTTTTTCTTTCTTGTCTGTGGATAATTAACGGTACGTAAAAATATCGCGCATGTCGTCGACATGCGGCGTTTGAAGTTTTAATTGAACCGCGGAAATTAAAGTAATCTCTCTTTAGTGTTACCGGAATCTTCTTTTTTCATATTTCGCTCGAGACACGTAATTGTACACAAAATTTGTCAATTTCGATCAGCCGACATTTACATATGCTCTCTAAAGTAGAATCAGTATATTATATCATCACTGAGAAACAATGGAATCAATTGTATAGCATTGCAATCAGTAAAGTCTCGCTGAAAGAATCTAGTTAACAGTAGTCAGTGGAATATCATTTGCCGATTTTACAGTAAAATCTTATTATCACTAGCCAAAAAATCAATGGGAGTGTCTTCATTGGAAATCAGTAAATATTCATTGATATCGATGAAATATTCTACTGATTCAATCAGAAACATTATCATTGATTCATTTTAAAAGAAAAGGCCTTTTCATATTTTATCACGTACACGAAAAAAAAAATTAGGCTTATATAAATCAATGATAGATATTCTCATATATGAGTAAGAATACTATAATCTTCTTGGAAAGTTTTTAGTCTTGATTTAATTGAATTTGTATTGATGCAGGTATTATTCAAAATTAACACGTTGACTCCCACGGAACTTTTCACGATTTTGGTCTAAGAAGCCAATTTGATTTAATCAAGTAATGAAGCGACGAGATAACTCGTAGTTGGCGTCCTGGGCAATTAAACAACCTACGAGATATCTCGTACTTGGCAGTCAACGTGTTAAAAACCTTCTAAAAGCATTATATAATATTCTCGCTTATATATGAGAATATCTATCATGGATACAATTATTTTTTTCTATGTAATATTTTTACACATCTTACGTCGGTGTCTATTCAAACCCGTAGCGAACAGGATCTAAAATTACAGAATTTGCTGCATTTATATCGCAATCGGGGAATCGAACTCTATAATTAGTGAAATAGGATCATCTTAATCGAAACTATCGAATGCGATTACAGCCGAAGGAGTCTCGGTCGCGTTCTCTGCTCGGTCGACGCTTCTCCATACGCGCGCGAGACACGCGCTCCTCCGCGGAAGGTCGACGACGTCGCGAGGCCGGCGCGACCGCTGTAATAAACGGATACAAATATATTCCGCAAAGATTTAATGACGATCCGAGCCGTAATTACGGGCTGTTCGCCTCGCATACAATAAGTAACGATCTAAATACAGGCGTGAGTTAATACGAACAGCGCGATTGGGGCGCGACAGTAATCGAGAATACCGAGACGTTATTTCTGATATTACGCCCGGCATCAATCATGCAACGATCGCATCTTGCGTACTGCATTTATATCTACGGGGTGTCTCACCGATGTGGATAGAGGGGAAAAATGGTATTTTGGTCCTCCATTTACATTTTGAATAGTATCTTTATCGACCATCAATGTTTTAAATTGAGAATCGAACGAATTACATTTGTCAATGTATTATTTAACCGATTCTAGACCCAAAGATATGAAGTATTTATTACTTAGGATGTTATTTATAGAAATGTGACGACAATGGGTTGAAGAGAAACAGGGGTGATAATACGGCTCCCAACTAAAATAGATTTAAAAAATTGCCTTTGTTTAAAGTAACACAGAGTGTTTTATTACAAAATTATATATGCATTTAAAATAAACTTTTAGAGAAAGAATAACAATGAATATAACTGTGAATTTTCAATGTAGATACTGATTTGTCAGAAGATATAACCTGTCAGAAGGATAGCAATATAATGCAGACAGAAATACAACAGTGAATTAGATTAGAATTAACTTATCGAATAACTACTTTGATATGAAAATCTCGGAAAAGAGGTGGCGTTATCAGTCTTAGGGAGTCACATTAGCAATGTGTCATGTTATTGTTTATCTTTACATAACTCGAAATATGTACAGCCGAATGAAATGAAGGAAACACTCAAATATATAGTCGGTCACAGGACGATTACAGCAGTAATTTTTACATGCTTCGGAACACACAAAAGATACGACAAAGCGAACCTATGACTCACGAACGAGCATAGTAGATGGTCAGATAGTTATCAAAATTACATACATATATATGTCAAAATTACACATGTATATATCATTTTGACAGCTGCCTGCCCATCCATTGCGCAGAGTTCGTGAATCATAGGTTCACTTTATCGTAACTTTATCGTAACTTTATATGTTCCGAAACACGTCAAGAAAAAAAACTGTTGCAATCAACCTGTAACCGACTGTACATGTATTCGTGTGACAATACATGCTCAAGTTTAAAAGAATGAGGAAGTATGCATAATTAAATACTAAAATGCACCTTGAAAGCGTTTTGAAATGCTCAAAAGTAAAAATGGATTACAAGAAATACCGATTATTGACATATTAGCGCCACTAACGGCGGACTATGAAATAAATGATTCCTTAACAATCATTAGAATTCGCCACTTAATGGTGGAAATATTAAAAGAGACCATAACACCTACAAAGGCCATAATACCACTTTCTCCTTTACGTGTGATGATTTTCTTGCTGGCCACTACGAAAAATGCGGAGACCAGCTCTCGTCACGATTTCGCAATCCACAGTAATGAATATCTGATTTGGGATTCCCCGTTAAAGTCAATACGATATTCATAACGTGTAATATTTATTTCGTTACACACCGTGCGTACTTCAATTTAATTTAGTCTCGCTGTCCCCGGCACAGTCTCTCCGAACGAAGCGGGCTACGTGATATCCGGTACTTCGGGAATGTTTTTAAATCAACGCGACGTCTCGAAAAATGACCGTCTGAAAAAATGAAAAACTGGAGATGAAAAAAGACGCAACGAGAGAGATTGACTCGACACGTGAGTGCTGATGCTGATCGCGGAGGAACGGCCGGCGGGAGATACACGGGGGAGGGGGTCATTAAAACCGAGAATTCTTAACAACGCGCGATATTAAGGGGGGCGAGTATATTTATCGGGCCGCGAGAAGCTCTTAATTACAGATAGTCGCGCGCGCGCGATAAATAACGACGATCGGAAAATAAGCGGGGAATTAATAGGAAACGAGTGGCGGCGGTGGCGGTGGCAGGGCGGCCGATCGTGATCGGCCGGGGGAGAAGGCGCTGCACACCAGCCATTATATCCAGCGCCAGTTGTTCCGGCTGTATTGTGCGCGGTAGTGACGACTGTTTCGCGCAGATAGCAGGTACGTATTTAAATGAGGAACGAACAGGAGGCGGCGTTCCGCCGCTGCAAGGATATAGCAGGAGGCGTGTGTGCGTCGTACATACAGGGTGTCTCCAGCCGGTCGCCGCTCAATTCCAAGACGATTCCCCGTTGACGAGAACGGTCCGGATTCGGCGAAAATCGCTTAGAGGGGGGGGGGGAGGGAGAATTCGCTCGCGAGCGCGGATGAAATTTCGCTATTTAGTTATTGTGACTCCGCGAGATAACGAAATCTTAATTTACGGAGGTTTAATTACCGCGATATTCCCGATATCGGACGTTTCTACTTTCTGCAGCTTGGCAATTGAGCGACTCTTCGCGAAAACGGGTTTAAAGCTGCGAACGGGCGAGAAAGAAATCAGATAGTTAAACGAGTGCCGAGACGGATAATTGTCTCGATATGAGAGATTTGAAGTACCGGGGAAAGAAGCTCGCACGGAGGTCAAGACGAGTCGGGTCGCCGAGGATGCGGGTAGGAGTCTCGCGCGCGAGTTGCGGGACACACTGTATACGAACGCCCCACCGGAGCAGATAGATCGTCGGCCCGATACCGTGTCCCGGGAGACTTTAATTATCATCGCGTACGGACTATTTATATGCCAGGAAGCACTTAAATAATATTTCTCGGAGTCGCGAGGGGCGCGCTCGCGAAGAGAAAGAGACGGAGAGGCGAGCGAGAAGCGGGGGCCTCGGGAGAGATCGGGAACGGGATATTGCGCTCTGCCGCGCTACCGAAGGTTCTGATCCAACCGGCAGATAGGCGGCGGCCCGGCTGGAGTATCCGCGCGCCGGTACCGGACGGTGGGCGGAATCGACTTTTATCGGCCGGAAGTCGAAAACAATACCGCGCGCTCGAAAGACGCCGCGAACCGGCGCGCCGCCCGGGGGAATCGCATCTCCGAAGGCGTGTCGACGTGACACGCTTTTTTTTTTTATTCCCCTCTTCTCCTCCTCCCCCACCCGGGGTGCTCCTTTCCATTCGGGAAACGCGTTCTCGAGTACGCCGCGTAAATCCGACGCGCTCATAAAACTCCTCGGCGAGCGGCCGGGAATCGCCCGGACGACACCTCGGGTCGCGCCTGACGCGGTAAATTTTCGCGTTATTCTCGGAGTTACAGAGCCGCCGGGGGGATGGGGGGTGAAAAGAAAATTAAACGTTTCCGTAAGCGAAATTTCAGCGAAGCGGCTTGAACGAGACCGACGTCGTTGTCGCGCATACCTTCGCGGACTCGCGAAAATTCGCAAGTACTAGTCACCGTCGCGTAGACGTCGCGGTTGCGTATATTATATTTTCAAGAACGCGCGTTCGCAGCGTGGTTTTCGATAATAGACGATAACGATGATTGGAAGGGAGGTTCATAACATAAGTGGTCTATCTACTAGGCGATTTAATGATCGATGGACTGTGTCTAATTCCAAAGCCTTCATGATCGCGAATTATATATGCGGAAATATACATCTAACGCGAGTGCACAACACAAACGCCGGATACAATAATATAATGGACACAATAAATCAAATACGCTCATTGAGAATACACGCGAGAGAGAAAGAGAGAGAGAGAGAGAGAGAGAGAGAGAGAGAGAGAGCGTTCTCTCCTCTAAGCGATACTTGAATTCGAGGCTCGCGAGAGCATCATTATCATAATTCCACGTTTTACTTCTCGCGATTATAGCCGCGCTCGCCGTAATTTCATGCGCGAATAATGATGTGTTTACCTTACTAATATATTATATAATCGCCTCCATGATTTATTACAATATCCAGGAACAAAGCTGAGAATCGAAGTGAGGGCTTCGCAAACGGCCGCTTCGTAATTTAATCCGGCGCGGCGTAATCGAACTTGAAGAACTAACGCGGAAAGAAATTCAAGGCAGTTCGCGTTGCCTGTAAACTGATTACGATCTTGGAAAATACGGGACGGGAGAGGGGATGGGGCGATGGAAAATATCGGCAATTGGTGTTTCCGGCTTATCCAATACTCGAGCAGTTCACATCGATCTTTATTTTTATATTTTTTCTTTTGAAAAACTCATCCTAATATAGTTTTATTATTTTTACTATATCCATATTTCTCGAAAGAAATTTTAAGAAGTAGAAGAAGATGGTAATACATGCACATGTATATACATCCGAAATTATCGACGCAGAATTCATTCATATATTAATTCACATTTGCACGCAGCGTCGCGAAATTATCGTAGCCTAATTTCACTCACACATTCACTCAAAAATCCGCACGTTCCGTCGTCGAACTGCGTTTCTACACGAAGAAAAATTCACACCGCATTCAAATATTCTTATTTCAAGTATTTCATAAGTTTATATATCCGCAAGTATAAGTTCATGTAAGTTCATAAGCTTAAAATTTATTTAGAATGAATTCTATGTTCTAAAATGTTTAATACTTCAATCAAGAATATCGAATTAAAACAAGCTTCGATTTGCTTTGTTCGAATTAACCGAATTTAACTTTTCTTCGATGAAATTTATAATATTTGTGAAAAGAAAATAAAATCCTTCTCTTGAGTACACGATAACGAGCTTTCCCAAACTTTATAATGAGTATATGTAAAGATTATTATCAAGAAAATATACTTAGTTGAGGATAAGCATTACTTGAAAGAAGGAAAGTAATCGAGTAATCGCTTTTCAGCAGTGGAAGGATATTTTTCTCTACGATTTCGCGATCGATTCACGAGCAATCAGCGGCGGTCGAAGGAAAGGCTCGCGAATGATAAGCTGGCTCGGCAACGCGGCTCGACACCTATTACAGGGCGGAACACGTCACGATAATAGCCACAACACCATTAGCGAGCGAACAGAAGGCGCGAGGAGGAAGACGAAAGAGGGAGAAAGAGGGGAGGCGACGCAGCGAAAGGGTTGCACGAAGATAGGGCACGGAAGTTGGTTGGCGTCGATGCGAAACTCTGTCTTCTCCTCGACAAAGATAGAGTAGGATGGAGAGAGAGAGAGAGAGAGAGAGAGAGAAATAGAAGGAGAGGGAGGGAGTCGGTTTCCGTATTTCTCTCTCCGAGTTTCTGTTTCGCGCGCGCGACCGCGTTCGCGACCGAAACCCACGACGCGACGGAATCGCGTAGTCGCGGAAGAGGCCCATTACTTAGACAATCAACGTACACGCGGCTAATAATTAGCGCTATCCGTTACCGATCACGGGCTTATGCTAATCGCCCCGGGCGTTAAAAGCGGCGTCATTGTTATTTCGCAAAGTGGCTTTTCACGGCCGCACGGTGCCGTGCGATATCGGCTCGGGTATCTAGACACACCGTATCCGCGCGCTGGGATATATTTTCTCGCGCGAGCTCGATTTCTCTCCCCCTCTCTCTCTCTTTCTTTCTCACTATGCGGAGAACAGCGTGATGTTTAGAGGCTGCGAATCGCGTCCCGTTTAAACGAGCGTCTTAACGCGACGGCGATTAAAAACCGCTTCGTCTAAACACACGTTCACGCGCACGAGGAGCGGGGCGGGGCTCTTATCGCGAGCGCACGCGGAAAAATAACACGCTCGACCGGCACGATAAAGTCGATTCTTTCTTCCCTTCTCCCATTTCCTTCTCTTTTTCTCTCCTTTCGCTCACGGTAATTAAACACGGTGCCCCCTTAAAGGCGGGGAACCGTTCCCGCGAAACAATACGCGTTGGATTTCTCTCGCGCTCCGAGGGAAAAATAAACCGCCAAGTCATCTCCTTCTGTTTTCGCGAATTAATCGAGCGAACCGTGTGCCCCTTGGCGGAAATATTATTCGCGGCTGAGATATTTGGATAAAGCCGAAAGGGATATTCAGATAAAGCGGAAGGGATCGCGCCCTAGACTTTTCAAACGACCGGTCTTGGATCATGTATTATTCCCCGGCGCACCCTGTACACACCCGGGGCCCGATAGCTACTCTACGCGCGTACGTGTGTATGTGCAATACGTAGCTTATAATTCAGTCGGACGCTATACACAGTCTCTACCCTCTTGGCGGGCCGTGTTCGATCATAAAGTACATTGCCTTTCTACCTAGCTTCTCGCCCGCCAATCTCGGGACGGGTCGCCTTGTGAATTACCGCCTTATGTCCGCTGTATCGACTTCGCCACGCGGCTTCATACACCAGACTGATATATTGTTACTCGTCGAAACCGCTTCACCGATCCCAAGCTCGGTTTACCGCGACTTTTAGGCTCGATCGCGGCGATGACGCGCGTTAAACGCGCCCAAGTGCCGGCAATTCCATTCTACCGCGTCACCCTCGACGTCACTTCGACGTATAGTTGGGCTTTGAACGATTCCACGTGCTTTTAGTCGAATTGTAATGTGAAAAAGTCCGCTCTACCAATTTTCGTTTTTGATCGATCGGATCAATCGAACCGTGTAGAATTGTCAGGCATCACAAGGTTAATTATCAACACAAAGTATAATTATCTGCGGCTGTCAATCACTGATGAAGAAGCTGTTATCCAGTATCGGGTTATTATCGGCATTTAATTATCTAATTAGACCGCTTGTTCACGCAGTGTGTAATTTTTCGGAATAATCTTTTTATCTACGGTAATCTTAACAGCGCGATCTATCCGAGTAAGGTGAACATCGGCCCGCAATGGACAGATTGACATGCACTCGTCACGGCGTATTTATTACCGCTTTCCCATTCACGAGAACTTTTGGACGAGCTGGGTATCGCGAAGTTCACGCGACAGAGTGCAATTGTTCGACGCGATACTCCGCGTTAGGCAATCTCAAATATACCGTATCGGCCCGCGACTCAACTCTCAGTGCCATTGGAAAATCGTCGCGTAATCCGCAAGATGTGGAAGTGAATTTTCCGTGCGCACCGCGACCGACGCGATTTCGCTTCTTTATGTGCCGCGGACTCGCCGTCTCGGCGAAATCATATTTTACTGGCGTTACTACATGAAAGATCCGTGCGTTCGGGCACCGATGTAATCCGCGAGGACGTCACTCGCTTGGCTGATCTATGACAAGAATTCTGAGATATCTCCGCGAGGGTGTGGGAGGAATGAGTCTCGTTTGGTAGACAGTGGCGACAATCCGCCGTTTCGGACCGACTTCGATGAAAAATTCACTTTCTCCGAGACAGTGCGAATATGCCAAAACCGTCGGGAGTGATTAACGCGGTCCTTTAATAGACCGCCCAGAGACTCCCGCCGACAAACCGAGTTACGATAATTGAGACACGAAGCACCGGGAACGAACGGTGGTGGGCATGTTAAATCGTGAGACTCGGCTCGCGCTCGAACCACCGAAGTAAAAGCGCGCCGCCCGTTCCCTTCCCCAATCTCGCCGTCGCGCGACGTGACAATGTAAAATTGTATAACGGTGTAAAATTAACGGTCAGATCTCGTAGAGAGGAAGGCGGTCGCGACTATCCTGTTATCGAGGAAAATCATCCCCGAGCTTCTAATCGCGCGTCGTCAATTCGCCACCGTCGCAAATTACGGCGGATTGATTCGGCGAACGGCGCGTGCATGGGCAGAAAACTGACGCGATTCGATAGTTGTGGAAGCTATGGTTACGCTGATAGTTGAATCCTCTTGACGAGGAGGCGGCGAGAGAGCTCGCTAGCTTAATTTTTGCCGCAGCGACCGACAGACCGAATTCCCGTCCGTGGAATCGACGGTGTAATTTAATTTAGCGCGTCGATGACTCACCCTTCACCCTCCTCCCCTCCCTACGCTGGTGGGAGCGAAATGCTGCGTTATAAATTAAATCAGTAGGTCAAAAATCGCTCGTCGACTCGACCGAAGATTCTGCCACAAGAGATGCACCGAATCGCCATCTCGCTTTCCTTCCGAATTTTTTTTCGTATTCTTTTACATACATAATTATTATAAATTATATAAATACACTGTGAGAGGAAAAGTATTTAAAAAATAAAAATATTTATTTGGTCGATACTAATAAGATATTTATTTAAATCTAAATTTTTTCACTTAAATATATAGAATAAATAGTTGCTTTCATGTAAAAGCTATGCAGCAAAGAAACATTTTGTACTTATAAAATCGGCTCTTGTTAAAATATTTGTATTAAATTTTTAACATATCTGTGTGTTGATTTAATATATTGTGTTTATATTATTTCAACATTTTGTGTTGTGTCGATATTCAACACGTGTAACTGTTAAAATAACACATGTTATACTTCAGTGTCGATTAACGTATTAATTTTATGTTAATTTTTTACATAATAATTGTGTTACTTTACATATTTACCTTGTTGTGTACATATTTACCTTTTGTGTTAAATTAACACAAAAATTTGACTGGATTGTTTAGGACATATATTTAATTTAACATAAAATATTTTACTGTGTACAAATGTAAGAAAATGTATATTTTCTCATTTGAAGAATATTTTATCTCACGTGAAGACATGTATATTGGCACAAGTAAATATGTTATTAGTACCCACCGAACAAATATTTTTCAATTTTTAGATGTTTTTCCTCTCAGTGTATATATTTCTTCCCATACCCGAGACGGGGATGTCTCGTGAATCTAAATCTCTCTTTTTCTCTCGACGAACGCAGATCGTTAAGAGAAAGAATGATCCCTCCGCATCTCAGGGGGACGAAAATTCCTATAAAACTCGAAAAACGCCGTGACGGCGCTTTTCAAGTTTGCGAGGACTAAATTTAAACCAGCGGCAGTTAATATGAAAACCGATTCGAGATCTGAAAAGCGCCGTCGTGGCATTTCCCGGGCTTTATAAGAAATTTCGAATGACACCACTGCGACACCCTCGGAGCGCAAAGGATTAATATTCAAAAGGCCTTCTCTCTCTCTCTCTCTCTCTTTCTCTCTCTGCCTCCTTTCGTCCTCCTCGAACGCAGGCACGCGGCGTCTCGGCGGCGCGCGTCGTAAAATGTTTAGTTATTCGTCAGCATTTATATTGGCGTCCGCATACACACACACAATCACGGCGAGTTGCGTCGCACCGCGCCGGGGCTAGAAATAATCCATGAGTAATTTCTGCCAGGTCGCAATAATAGCCGCGGCCGTGGCGATTACACGGTCGTCAGGTAAGCGCGCCGAACGGCGGCGAGAAATCAGAATTATTGCGCAGCCCCTGCGGCCCTTCTCGCGCCGGGATATATTCAGGGTTCGAGAAGACCGGGGCGCGAAAAGTCGACGAACGTCGGTCGACAAAGATGACAGCGCGAACGATGACAGTTGCGACAAGGATATACACAGATCTACCGCCGAGATATCTCTGTTAAAAAGCGAGTTCAACTTCCGCTCGAATTCGCGAGTGCTCGATTCTTCGCTGCCGAGTAGACTCGGAGACGACGAGCGAGAATAAAGCCGAGGAAAGGAGATCTTGTTTTAATGACAGCCGCGATGTGCCCGAGAGCATACTGATACTGATTTGCTGGGTGCGCTCGCACGGTTAAAGCTAAATCGAGTCGTGAATGCCGACGGGGTCGCTCTCGAGAATGAACGGGACATGCTGCACGAGTAGAGCGAGTTTAAAAGCGGGGAGCCAGGTTTAACGTTAAGATCCGATTAGCGGCTGACTCCAGTTGCCAATTCTCTGTATCCTTTTTCCTTAAATCATGCCACCGACTATAAAAGGATTACTACCAACCTCGTCGCTCTTTCGTGCTCGCGCACTACTCGCCCGCCGTTGTTTCGGATCGCGGGTCGCCCTTAAAGAAACATCGAGCCGCGAGTCGCGCTCGTAGTTGCAACATTGACGTTTTGATCTAATCGTTCCCTACGAACTCGAAAGAGTCGTAAGAGAGGTCGAAGTTTCCATAATTCCATCGATCTCCTCTCTCTCTCTCTCTCTCTCTCTTTCTCTCTCTTTCCTCGGTTTAACTATAGATACGCGGAAGGTAAATTTAATTAAACACAGTTAGCGTTGATCAGCGTTGAAAATTATCACAACGTCGAGAATTAAATCGAGATAAATTAGATTAAGTGTAATTAAATCAAGTGAAATTCTTCATGTATAAGCGACTCCGAGCGATAACGATGAGCGCGTGCGTCCCTCAGCGAGATCTCCCTGCGAAATACACCGCTAAACCGTTAAATCGTCTCGCGAGCGCGCGGGCGGCTCCAAGTCGCCGATCCGGATGAATTCGACGACTATCCGTCCGTCGATCTTGCGCGGGCTTTCATGGAAATTATTAGTTTGACGATAGCCCTCGATTTTTATCGAGAGCAACGGGGTCAACAACGGGCAGTCCCGGGCTCCCCGTTATGAAAGGAAAGGCGGCACAAGCTGAGCGAGTCTACGCCCGTAATTATTGATACATCATGGGTGCGCGCACGAGGAGAAGTTTGCAAGTAATTTAGTAACTTTGGATCTTATAGCGCGCGCGTCGAGTTATAGCTGAACTTAGTTACTATTGCAGGAACGACTCCACCGAATATAACGCGCCGAGCGGTTCGATATTAATAAAAAAAAAGAGGGGGAGAGAGCGAGCAGGAGAAAGAAAGCGAAGCGAGAGGGAAAGAGAGAGGGAGGGAGGGAGGGAGAGAATCGCGCCCACCCAACAATAATAACGACCGCGCCGACGGTAACTTTGTATTATGTGTAGAAGTCGGCGATAAATTTTGAAAGTTTGTAAGACAATTCCGCGGCGCGGAATTGCCGCGGAATCGCCCGGCTACGACGCGAGACAGCGCGCGAGAACGAAAGAGCCGAGGAATGAAGCAGCGCGCGCGCGCGGCGGGCGGAAAACAATAATTATCGAAATTCATTTAATCGCAATTTAACGAACTCGACGTCGAAATTAAATTATTTAACTTTAATTTCATTCGGCTACGACTCTCGTAAGTTCGTGCAATATATAAAATCTATACAAATACGGCTAGATTAAATTTTCATTCGCGTATAATTTGTGAGCGAGTGAGCGAGCGAGCGAGCCGGCAAGCGGACGAACGAGCGAGCGAACGCGCGCGTTTTCCGAACGCTGTATCGAATTTGTGTAAATTAAAATAGATTAAATTCGCGCAAAAACGCGTTACCGTCGCACGCGTGCGCGCAACGTCGCTCGCGTTAACACTTAACCAGCGCGCGAGTAACGCAAATTGAATTGAATTTCAATTTCTTCGGCCGCGCGCGACACCGATCGCCCGACCTGCGCGTAATTAATTCAATTCTGCTGTCACATAAATAATTGCGCTTCCGTTATTCACCGAAATGACTAATTGGGTTCTTTCCACGTTGTTTTTTTTTTCCTTTCCACTCTGTCACCGAATCGAAATTCCAATTGCGAAACTTGCTTAGGCCCCGGAAGCTCGCGGGGGTGAAAAATTTTGTGTTAACAAACGATCCGCTCAAATTTTTATGTTACTTTAACTAGATGAATGTGTTAAAAGGCAATATGTTAACAAAATGAATATATTCATTTAGCACATATTTACTATATACACATGTGCTTTTTAACATATCCCCCATGTTACAAAAAAATTTCAGTAGACCGTTTTTAACCAAATTTTTCTCACTGTGCTCGAATTTCGAGATTGATAATATTGTAAAAATTCATTCTCCCCTTGTCTCTCCACTTCTCTCTCTCTCTCTCTCTCTCTCTCTCTCTTTTATGGACGATGTTAGATATTTCTATATCTAGAAAGCGCTATAATTCCAAGACAGACGGGAATCGTCAAACGAAACTTAGCGGTCGGACCGTGGGCGCAACCCCGAGACCTTGCTCGCTTATTTTAAATTAAAATCTCAATTTCAACTTAAATCTCTAAAAGAAACTTCGCGATATGCGTGCATGTTCCACCTTCTCCTCCCTTCGCAGGAAAATTTCTGACCGCGCGAGTTATCTAACCACCGGGGTCAATTAGGCGATGCGTAGCGGCAGCGCGGTAGGAAATCGCGTGCGGTGGTGACGTCTGCCGCGAGACGCGAAGTATCTCGCATTCCGATCGACATCGCCGCTTGTCGTCGTCGTCGTCACGCGCAATCCGGCCGCGGACGTTTCCTTTCCGCGTACGGCTCGCGGCCCAACGAAGCGGCGTTTCTCCTTTTTATTCCCGACGTGATGCAAATTGCGAACGTGCGTCCCGGCCGTACGTACACTTGGCTGCAAAAGTCCACAGCGGAGCGACGCGAATAATTATTACCAGTGCGCAAATAGTTATTAGTACCTTATTACTCACCGTTAACAGTATTTTTATTTCTATTTTCGAACGCGCTAAGTAGCACAGCGCGAGGTGGAAATGTAAAAGAAACGAAAGAGCAAATAAAAAACAAAAAGAAAAAGGAAGAAAGGAGGGGTGAGAGAGAGAGAGAGAGAGAGAGAGAGAGAGAGAGAGAGAGAGAAATCGTCCGCACGCGATTCTTTAATGATACGCTTCTCGTTTTAAAATGCAACGAAGGCTCTCATTTCGCGTATAATGTACATATAAAAAGCGCAAAAATTCAACTTCCGCGTAACGCGCGAGATAAAATCGTAATAATAAAAAAGGAAGACAGGTAGAGAGAGAGAGAGAGAGAGAGAGAGAGAGGGGGAGAGAAAGAAAGAGAGAGAGAGAGAAAAGGACGGAAAGATAAATACACGTAACGTCGTAAATCAGCATTTCTCCGCGTTACAGTTAGCCTCTCGCGTAACGTTCTTAAAACGCGCGCGCTGCTTTTGCGAGCTAGTGTACACGGCTGCACTTACCGCGCGGGGGACGCGCGCGAACGCGCGGCTGTGTACGGCCGACGCCGCCGCCGCGTTCTCCTTTCAGCCGGGGGTAGATCGTGGACGATATTTCATTCGATATTGCAGCCCCGGCATTATTTCTCTATTTCAGTAGCCGGCCGGCGCGCCGGAGAATAAATTGTTTAATTTATATTAAAAAATAAATAGAGAGGAGAGCCGGAGCAGCGCGCGAGAGAGCGAGCCAGCCGCGGACGGCCCCAGAAATATTACTTTTAATATTAGCATTCGCCCACCCTCACCTCCCCCCGTCGTCTCTCTCTGTGCCCCTCTTCACCTCCACCGCCGACCCCGTTGCCGCTACCTCGCACCCGCCGCGCACCTTCTCCACCGGGGGCCGAGCGATGTATCCTGTCGTCCGCTCCCCCACCATCGTGCCGGCGGCTCCTTTTGCTCTCTTTCCGATCTGCGGCTCGCCGAGCAACGACGTACGACGTGTTACGCACGCGAGGCGACGGTGACGACGACAGATGGTAACGGGTGCGCGAGAAGGAAAAAAGATATGCGAGGTTGGGGGGGGGAGGGATAGACGAGGAGGAGGAGGAGGAGGCAGCGGGAGGTGAAGGCGGGGCACGCTACGTCAGCGAGAAATTAGAAGAGAACGGAAATTTATTGCGGCGGCTCGTGCACGCTCGCCGCTTCATCCCCGCGCGAAAGACGACGCCTGTTAAAGCGCAATCGATCGGCGATCTCTTCCTTCGGAGTGAAATATTTAACACCCAGATACCGAGGTAGATTCCAGAAAAATCAAACCCCAAGGATGCGAACGGTCGAGTTGATGTTTTTATTTTTCATTTTTTCGGAATAGGGTAAAACGGGTTTTGCGATCAGTCAGTCGACTCATGTCAGCGGTCAGCGGGCAAGTACGCGAGTGGTCGCGTTGACGCACCGCGTGCGCCGTTTCGTTCGCGAGGCGGATGGATTTCCTCATCCCGCTTCTCGGGATTAATTAGCGCTCATTATAGATTGTTAAATAACTATAATATCCAACTTGTTCTCCCTCTTTATCAATAGCATCGCTGATGTATTCGGCCGTCAACTCTAAATATCGATCTCTTCAAGGGATCACCACCACAATATTTCGCTAGACGCGCGCTTCCACTAGGACTCTAAACGCGGAAAGACCGCGGAAGATCCGGTTATAGCGCGACCGCCTACGGCACGTTAATAAATTACGAAAGACGTTTCAAATATAGCGTAAAATGTAGGTTACCAACTGCTCCTTCTCTCTTCAGCCTCCCCCGTTCACCAAAGGCCCCCTTCGACTCTCATGGAACTCTAAGACTGCCTATGGAGCCGCGAACTGACGTTATCATCCTCTCTTTCTCTCTCTCTCTTTCTCCATCTATCTATCTATCTCTTTCTCAGCCGCTCTTTTCGTCTTCTCGCACCCTCTTTCTCGCCGCTAGTTCCGCTAACCGACCCCCTTCCAACCTCTCTCGTCGTCCTCTCTCCGTCTTCTCCCCTGGCCCCCGTTCACTATCCCCGCGCACCTTCCCGCTGCAGCCGCCCCCGCCCTCCTGTATAATGTACGGAGCGCGAGCGAGATGAATGGCAAGATGGCGACGAATATTTCATGAGACGCATTAATATTGCAACGTCTCATCTCACGGATGTATCGAGGTAACATAATGCCCCGCTATAGATAGCTCCTTATTAAACCAAGACGTGCCGCCGAGCGTTGAGCAACGTTCTATCTATAATGCCCGGCCGCCGGCAAAATCCCCCGCCTTTCGTCCGAAACCGATGCAGCCGCCGCGCGGTGGTAGTACGTTTCTCCCTTCTCTCTTTACTTTCGTCCTCGCGATCATCGTATCTCGAGGCCGCGTCTCTCATCGGACTCTCTCGCGGATTCCGGACGTCCGACGAATTCTCGAGAACGTAATCCCCGAAGAAGCGCGATCCTGCGGGATCGGCGAGCGCGGCCTCGCGAAACGATCTCTCCTCGCTCATGAACGCGCGGAAACCCGAGAGTTTGCACCGCGATCTCGCGAGAAGCAGAGATCTCGACAAAGACGAATTTCCGCGACATCGTTGCGCTGTGAGATTCCGCGTTTCAGACGAAAGGGTAATGTTTTTGGATGAAAATTCATCCTTCCCCCGAAATTGATCAGGATCAAGCCCGACTGACGTTCTTTTTACATTATAGATTTCTACCTTCGTTCTTTTTTTTTTTTTTTTCAAATTGCTAGTTTGCTGATTAAAGATTCAGAGATCAGGACAGAACCGCGCGTTTAAATGGTATTAGCTGGTTTATGCAGAATTTAGTTTCTATAGTGCGTAACCGGCCGTCTAATTTCGTAGCTTCGGATAATTCCGCAAATCAATCTCCTCTATAATTAACAGTCGCGCGTGTTTATTCCAAATATAGTATTAAAATCATCGTCTGCAAAAGTGTACGAATTCACCGACGGACTCCCTCGCATTTCCGGATCTCGTTGGTTCTTCAACAAAAGCCGATCATATTGACATTTGCGATCTGTGATTCGCCCGGTATTCGTGCAAGTACACATATGGATATATACTTCGCCCGGCAGCGTCCCTGCGTGTAACCCGCGCGACAAGGTCAACCACCTTCCCGCCGACGATTCGGCGAACGGATGAAAAGTCGATAATGAGACGAGATGTTAAGAGGTCGCCGCGCGGATTTTAAATTAGAATGCTCCTCAAAATCAAGGATCAAGGAAACGTCAATTAACAATCGCGAGCCGCGCGACCCGCGGAATGGAGAGAGAGACTAACGCTGTTAGGCATCGTTAATTATTTTTTTCTGCCCCGTTAAAAATACTTTCGAGCCGCGCGAACGACGCACCGCGACGCGATAATAATAGCGCGAATACGTATTTCAATATTTATCTGTCCGTCTGTGTGTCTGCCGCTCAACACACTCCGGACTCCGCGGGAGCCGCCGTATTTCTCGTAATTCCCGGCGATAAATATTCTGCCGAGTCTACCGAGTCGCGAACAACCACCGGCCGCGGTAATCATCGCTCGTCAAAAATTCGCCGAAAAAACGCGAGTTGCGAATCCGAGGAGATACGCGCCGAGTACGCTTTCCCCCCCCCCCCGTCTCTTTCCTTCGCATTTCTCCCCTTTTTTCGCCTTCTGCCGCGATCTTATGACGAAATAATAGATTTTTCTACGAGTTCGCGGCTCGTGTCTCTATATGACGGGTGGACGCGCGTCCTGGTTCGATTGTCTCTTTCTCTCTCTCGTTGATTCTACGACCGAACGGAGGAGGACAGGGGAAGCAAATTGCGCCGAGGTGCAACCGCGTAAACAAGTATATACAGGCCGGACAATTAGGGGGGAACTGTAATTTCTGTTACAACCCGGCGTTTCCCCGAATGAGGAAACGACTCGCCAACGGAGATCATCTGGACGATACTTCGAGTCCCCGTCAAACGTCACATCGCCCCCCCCCCC
>NW_014557306.1:477556-480054 GCF_001313825.1 Dinoponera quadriceps | reverse complement strand
CTTCATGCTTGCTTTTCTCGCCTCCGGACGAATTATCGACATTATTACGGTTGCGGATGCGCCTGAAGTGTACGTTATTTCGCCGGCCGGAGCGAACTTTGCTATTAGCCGCGAAGCGAGGGTGGAACGGTGAGAGAAAGAGAGAAAGAGACAGAGATAGGAGAGACGGCGAAGCGGGGGAGGGGCAAGAACGGGGGTGCGAGGGGGGCGAAACTGGCCGCGTAATGTATTACCGACAGAAATAGATTATTGGAAACGCTATCAAAGTTATAAACATTCCTTGCCGTTAATATTGCAATCCTGTGACGTTGAGCCATCGCACCGTCGCTATTAATACCCCCACCCTCTGTTCGCCTCCCCCCTCTCTTCTCTTTTTCTCTCTACCTCTCGCTCTTCCTCTCTCTCTTTGCCTTCCTATCTATCCTCTGTCCTCTCCCGCGAACCCCTCTCGCCGTCATTCCGTTTCTCGCTCTCCCTACGTCGCTACGTAATGGAGTGTACAGGGTGTCCCGCGCGCTCTCTCTCTCTTTCTTTGTCGGATGTTCCTTCAGATCTCGAGTTCTTCGAGTGATTTTTGTGCATCGAGATAATCTACAACTGACCCATTTACGATCGTGACATTTCGGATCAAACGCATCGACGTTTCTGCGAATGAAAAATTATAATTCAGATCTTGTTCAGTCAAGAAACGCAGTGTTTCAGTGCCTTAACATATTCTTCATTTCTACATTTACTCCGTGTACAACTGCCGCACGTGACGTGCTGAACCATTTCCCCCGTTTTTCCCAAAACACATCGATTCCCCGCGGTTTCGTTATCGTTCTCGCTTTTTGGCTAATCACACACACGTTCAAGTGTGGCACATTTTCCTAATCGGCGTCGAGGATTTTTCACAGAACGCAACGGTTCTCCGGCTCGCCTTTCTCTCCGGGACTCGCGTCCTGTTCGATATCGTCGGGACACCCCGTAGATGCACCGTGCCGCGATATGGACTCGCTCGTGATAGATGCCGAGGCTGTCTTACCTTTCTCGCGCGGCGCGAAATATATGGACAATCATCCGTCAGCCGTCCCGGCGAATGCGCGGAAAAAAAGGAACGAAGGGAAGGATCGCGCCACGGGGGCGCCTAATGCGGCGAAATTAATTACCGGTCGTGCATACACGCCGATAAAACGAGATCGGGGCGAGGTCGATCCAGCAACCGGGCGATGCCGCGCGTCCCCGGGTTAGCCGCATAGCGCGAGTACCAATAACGATAACTCGTCGATCGACGCCCGCGAAAGTCATCGTTGCACGTCGCGCGGGGCAACGCGCGTATCCCACCGATCGCCCGGTTCCTTGTTGGGAGGATCGCTATTAGCGACCGTTATTAGCGTGTATCGAGCGATAGATCTTCGCCAAAGTGCGAGATCGATGCGGCGGATCTTGAAGATCGATGCGCGCCGCGCCGTTACGGTATCGATCTGTTGTCGGAAACTAATGATGACGTTAAGCGGCCCTCGGGCGAACCTCTCCTTCTTCTTCTACCTCTGCTTCTTGCTCTCCGCGCCAGGATCTATTCCTAGTGCGCGCAACTAAAAGGAGCATGAAACGCGGATGAGTCATCCGAGGGAGAGAGCAGAGCAGAGAGAGAGAAACGTAATGCATCATTGCGATAACCTTCAACGTATCATCGGGATCTATTATAGCGGATGAAAGCGAGATATCCGGGCGCGTAGGGCGGCGAGAATCACCGTGAAATAATCACTAGGAGGATAAGATACTAGAGTACACTTCGCGTCGAACGTTTATTCTTGCCGCGTGATAAGGATAAACACAGAATACAGAGTGTACCGACATTGCGTAATAATAATGTCGAGCCGATACTTGCCATCGAGGGAGATGTGTTACACGAATTCATCGGCGTGTTATAAAAGAGAAATGACGCGGACGAGGAGAAATAAAAGGTAAAACCGTACGTTGACTTCATCCGCTTTGCCAGTTTGGAAAGCTCGCGATCTGCCAGTTAACATCGATTCGGGTCCGCGATTAACCCCCGCAAACGCGGCGGGACGCGAAATTTCGAGATACCAAACAAGGAGGGATTGATGAAACATCTACGTTCGGACTGGAAACAGCAAACCGCCGAAAAAAGATGAAACACGGTCAAATTTGAGAGGAACAGCGACACGAGGGAAGCGAGAGAGACGGAGAAAGATATATATATATATATATATATATATATACATGTATAGCGGACGAGAGAGAGGAGAAGAGAGATCGAAAGAACGAGAGAGAGAGAGAGAGAGAGAGAAGAGGATGAGGAGGGTTGCAGGGAGAGAAACGCAGTATAAAGTGCAATCAAACATTGATCGCGCGATGCAGGAGCCTCTTGCCTCTTGGTGGGTACCTACGTGCGTATCGAATGCATACCATGGGGTTGCATCGCGCATGCATGCGAGGCCGTGTTTGTGTTTTGAGGGGAAACGCCACCCCCCTGCGCCCCCCTCGCCGGTCCC
>NW_014557306.1:469619-477539 GCF_001313825.1 Dinoponera quadriceps | reverse complement strand
CCCTCGCCGGTCCCCGGCCCCCCTTCCCCCGGCAAGCAACCAAGGAATCGATAGACTGCGTAACTGAGGCACAGGCACGTACGAATAATGCCGACGGTGCCTCCCCTCGAGGACGATCGAGGCCGATCGTCCTGCGAGTCCGACGCCGGGCTTGATCCTGCGATCCTCGCCTCGAGGCCGCCGCCCACACCGCTCGCGGGAGACGTGGAGGGTGCGCCGCTCACACCCTAATTGAATTATTTATTTATCTTATCGACGGATCTCGGACCTTTTTTGTGGATTGACTCGATTCAGATCGTCCCGGCTCGCTTCTTAAACAATTTCGCGTTCTCTATTGATTTTTCCGCCTCGGGTCAGAATCCCGAATGTCTTTGAATTATGGGCGATTAAATATGGGGAAGATTTCGAAACGAGCCCGATCGCTCGCTTTTGTAAATTTCAACGAACCGCTGAACGACATCGTGTCCCTCGATCGACGGACGTCCCATCAGACTTCGCTCGGACATTGATGCACGACGATGAAACGAATAAGGCTTATGCGAGTCTCATCGGCAGATCGATTTGAGCGACACGATTCCGATACATAATTCCAGAACCTCGCGAACGAAGCGATGCTCGCGACGCCAATTTTTATCCCCCGTCTAAGATCCCGCCGTCGTGTTCCATAAACGTGACGCGCGCGCGCGAGCCAGACGGCCGCATTTAGAAGTTGAATCGCAGGCGGGAAATGCGGGCCTGTGCTGACACGCGATAAAAACAGTGTCGGGCACTCGTGTAAAACGGACATATCGAGTGTTATTGATCATACGTTCCAACGATATAAATGGCGAAAACTGTTATTCAATTATATATATCTGGAAATGGACATTTCGGCGATAATAAACCGACATGATATCATTAATTCCGCCGTAAGGATATATTTATCCGCGAGAGGTTATCAGGCTCTCTCTCTCTCTCTCTCTCTTTCTCTCCCTCTCTCTATAACTCTCTTTTCCCACACTATCTCTCTATCACTCCGCACTATATCGAGTGTCTTTGATATGTGAGCACGCAACAATTTCCAACTTATCTGTTATATACGATGTATGCGGCGCGAGCTATTTCCAAATGGACGGAAATCGAATTTCCGAACATTTTATCAGAATAAGTACGTCACACGTCGATTTATTCCCGTATGTTACTTAAATTGAGTTTGCCCACACTCGAAATTCGTGCGCCGCGGCGCTTTCACGGGGGCGTATTCACGCGCGTATTCGCGCGGCCGAGCGTCGCGTTTTCGCAGTAACCGCGAATCTTGCGACGCGGGATGTGCGCTTGGCCGCGTCGTTTACTATTCAAGAGCCCGAAAATTAACTCGCAGCTGCGCGCAAAAAGACGCGCGAGAAAGAGGAAGGGTGAGAGAGAGAGAGAGAGAGAGCCGTGTACGCGCGCGTACTACGGCTAGGAAATTATTTTTTCATCTCGAGTAAAAATAGGTACATATAGATAGGTGTGGGTACGAGTTATTTAGAGCCCGAAACAAGCCCTCTCCAACATTCAGAAAAGAGAATCGCGCACGTTCGCGAAAATGGCACGGTGAAATATAATCGTGTTAAAAAAGAAATACTTGTTAAGCCGAAAAAACATTAATTAGTAAGGCCGACAGAAGAGCGTCGTCGGGCTCGCGATGGAAAGGCTGGGAAGAGAATTTTCGCGTGACTTTCGTCAAATTTCGTCGCTGTACCTTCGACGTAAATTTGCTCGTAAATTTTTATCGAGCACATATATATATATCCTGGACGCTTGATCTCAAATTAAATTTCCAATGCAGCAAAACCAAGAGGAAAACTTAGCGAGGGGATAAACTCCGTTGTCCATTACGCGGCCGTAAAATGTGACTCGTCGGTTTCCTCTTCGCGTGTCGTCTCGGTCAATCACGCCGACTGCGATCCCGCCGGAATCATCGCGACGTGACTTCTCGCGCGCTCGTTCCTCGAGGATTTGTACTAACGCGCGGCTAAGCGCGGATTTTCTCACGGATCCTTGCGGTGTCATCTGCGCGCGCGAGTCCGCCTCCACGAGTTCGCCTCCTTCGGAGCGCACGTAAGGAGCGAGAGAAACTTTTCTCTCGTTCTCTCTCGACCGCAAAAGCCGGCGATCTCGCACCGGCGGAAGAGGAAAGAGCAAGGGGGTGTAAATCAAGACGGAAAATGAGCCGGCGATGCGATACTCGTTATTATCCCCCCGTAAGCACCTCTCGGAACCCGTAACGATCTTACGTCGCCGACGTCGCTGGCGGTTGCGCCATTTTGAAGGGGGAAAGGAAAGAAAAAAAAAGAACGGCAAGAGACGGCTTAACGGTGGATAAATAATCTCGGATATCATTCCGCTCGGGAATGCGTGAATCACGGAGTGTGCCGCGGTACGACGACGGAAAAAAGAAAATGGGGAAAAAGGAACTATCGTCGTCGTCATCGTCGTCGCAAGAGAATTTTTACGCCGCGGTCTCGCGGAAGAATTTCGAATTTTAATTTTAATCTTTTTTCCTTAGCGAAAGTTTCATGGAAATTTAATTGTGTTAACGAGATTTTTAACGTTAAATATTTTGGCGATTAAAGCGCCAATTAAAATTCTGATAAAATACGCACGCACCGCGTTAGGAATTATTATTAAAAATAATTCCGACCCGGTGCAGAGGGCGCTGGAACAGGAGGAGGGCGAGGAAACCCTCGAATTCTTATGGAATCGTCGAACAATCTTGCAGCGATGACGAGCGGTGAAAAAAAGAGCTCTCTCGCTCTTCGCCTGCCGCCGCTCGAGAGCCCGAGGGTTAATTGCATTAGTCCCGATGACTTTTCCTCGACCGTTCGGTTCGTTCCGAGGGAGGGAAAAGGGAGAACGACGAGAGGGACGCGCGAGTCGCGTGCAGATGGCAACCGGTGCACTTGGTAATTGTGCAACGCAATAATAAGAATAACAGTAATTACGACCCTTCGCCATAAGGGCCGAGAAAGAGAGAGAGAGAGAGAGCAAGTGAAACGTTAATTTTCGAAGGGATCTCCGTAATCGCAATCAAGCGCAATAATCGAGGGAATTTTTTTTACTCTCTCGTATGATTACGAAGAAACATTTGTCCGCAGTCATTAAGACACTCGAATGTAATTATTATCAAACACAGGTGAACTTTCGGCAAAAGAAAAAAATTATTCCCGACACAAAGGAAAGGGTTATTTTCGTCCGGAATCACCGGTCTCCGTGAACGAAGCTGCTTTTCGAAGAACGCGATTGTCGTTATCGATCGTCGTGTCGCGAAAAGTTAAAGATTAACACTGTTAACGACGTCGCCGTGACTTGAAATAACACGCGAGATCATTCGATTAGCGACCGTTTTCCGGCGTTAACGCTGCGATAAGTACGCTTGTCGATCGCGGCGGGATAAAATTTCTCAGGAGACAGAAGGTGCTTAATTATCATTTAAGGAGCAGACAGCTCGAGAAAGAGAGAGAGAGAGAGAGAGAGAGAGAGAGAGAGAGGCAGATGTATATACATATATATTATACAAGGGGGCATTCGCGGAGAGGAGCGGCGGGACCGGTATACGCTTCACCCCCGAGATACGAGCGAGAGGGCTCGCTATCTCTCGCGGAAAGCGAATCACAAAGAGAAATATTGTTGAACCTTATATCTCGGACGGCGCATTAATGAAACACTCGCTCGCGCCATTCTGAAATTACTCGAGATCGTCTAGACTATTCTCGGGGGCCCCGGGATGTTCCTTCTTCTCCTCCTCCTCCTCGCGGACGGAGCAGCAGAACGCGATCTTTAATGAGAATAAGAGAACACCCTCAACGACTAATATTAGAGCCGGGGCCAGCTCTCTAAGCTGAATGTAGGAACTCGATCAATTATTCAGTCTCATATAATTCTGCGTATCGATCTTACGACGAGGAAGACGGGGAGAGGGAGGGAGAGGTGAGTAGAGATTCTCAAGGACTGGACAGGTGTGTGAGGACTCTCGTGTGAGACGTCGGTGCGACGCGTACACACCTATGTACGTGGGCAATAATCATTGGAGGTGTATGTGTGTGTGTATGTGTGTATGTGAAAGAGAGAGAGTTCTCGCGAAACGAATTCGGTGTGCGCTGAAATATGAATTTTCCACGAAATTTTAGCAGCCGCGGGCGCCCGCCGTTTATATAATCCCGAGCATTTTTATCGAATTCCCTCGCGTTTATTTTCCGAATTTGCATTTACGATTCATGACCGAGAGTGAGAGAGAAAAAAAGAAAGAAAGAGAGAGAGAGAGAGAGAGAGACGCGCCGGAGGTCACGGGTCGTCGCGTGTCCTTACATCGGATCCCATTCAACGGCGGCTCTCGTCGTGTTTCGAGGTCGATCCGATTAAGTATAGAACTTATTTTCGCACATAACGACGAACACGCGCACGAGGGCGCGAAGGATATTCCCTGCGAGGAAAATATCCCGCTCGTGGAACTTGGCAATCGGGAAATTTTCGACAGAAGTTCCTGCGGGCGTGTTCGAGGTGTCCGCGCCGGTTTTGAGAATTAGCGAATCCACGTGGCTGCGCGCCGCGGTGTTAAATGTGTCGACACGCTGAACGCGTGTCCGCTAAGAAACCTCGGAAGAGGAAATCACCACGTAGTTCTGGAGAAACCGCGCGATGTACTTGTTGCACGATACCCGCGTTACAAGCGCGATATGTATGTGTATGTATCGCTGTATGTATGTGCGGTGTGTGTTTGTGGCGTTTGTGTGTGTGCGTTAAGCCGTGGATGGATCAGACGTCCATTCAACGCAACGTCGCTCCGTTGTTCGAGTCTTCAATCGCGTCTCCTCCGTTTCCCCAAAAAATATATATATACTGCGAACGGGCGGAGAGGGCAACGTCCTCGGGACCGCGCGTGGGCGAATTTAGAAATCCGCCCTCTCCTCCTCCCTAGCCCCCTCGCCATCCTCCCTCTCTTTGCGCGCGACCGAACAGATGCACCCGTCTCACCGGGATTAATAATGAAATCGCAGTTTTGCGATTCTAGACGGCAAATAATGGGTATAATAATTCGAGCGCGCTTCGTCGAGTCGACGCGACGACAACGGCCGCGGCGCGCGCCACGTGGATATCGCGGACAGCCGTGCTCTATAGTCCTCGCGACCGGCCCCGCCAGAAACACCACCCCCTCGCGCGTTGCCGCTTCGTTCGTCAACTTGTCCGCCGTCTTAACCCTGTCTATGAAAAATGCAACCGTCCGCAGCGGCGTTGCTTTCCCTTTTTTTGCCGGGCGACGACCGCGGGATTAAATGCGCGTCGATCGAGCGCGCCGACGATGTATGCTTCGACTTTCTCGATTGGCGTTGTATACTTTTGATCTCGGCAGTTCGTCCGAACGGGGTACATAGTACGTAGTAAAACATTTTGCGTTAAAAACGGTTCGCCTAAATTTGTGTGTTACTTTAACATGGGGAACGTGTTGAAAAGTACACAAATATAACGTTAAATTAACACATATTGTCAAAGTATGTTGGCAAGGTGGATATGTGAATTTAACGTTATATTTGTGTACTTTTTAACACGTTCCCCGTGTTAAAGTAACATAAAATTTCAATAGATTGTTTTTAACATAAAATTTTTTATTGTGTAGCTACTTGTGCGGCCACGGTCGATCGATCTCCAAACTCTCAGGCCGAGTGCGCGTGGTAAAGAACGCGGGATTATTGATACAAATACATTTCTATGTAACGAAATGTTTAATCTTTAATCGGAATCTTTAATTCTTCGTGTGATTCGTCGGTCATTCGGGGAACAGTAAACATTTTAATTGAATGTAAAATTCGATTGATTTTTTTAAGGGTGAGACTTGAAATTTCCATTTAAGTAAATAGATTATAAAGAGGGTTTATATTTGTATGCGCAAATTTTTCGTTAATTTATCGAGAAATTGCGAACACGTAAAGTCACAAATGAATCTCTTCCTTCAAGATTCCTAGGAAAATCGTATGTTTTCCTCCACGTTTTTCTAAAAGAAATAAACGGTATAAACATTGAAAGTTCAACGAAACGTTTATAATAGAAAATAAAGACCTGAAATAATGTTAAAATATTATTTTCCAATTTTTTTTATTCATACATAGCGGAAGAAATGGTTTTACCTACAAATGACCCACGAGTCACAAAACATTAAGCCACAAAAACAGCGAATTACACGGAGAGTTAATTTGTCTTATCTCTACCGAAATTCTGGTCCCTCGTTCCTCAGTTAATTACGTTATCCTCTGAATCCGAAGTTCTAAATTTGAATCTTTTCGCACGGATACGAGGACTGAAGCCCGCCATTTTTTCCGCACGGTACAATACGCGAAAACTTTCATCGCTCGGCGCTCATTAACTCTCGACAAGATATTGCGCGTCGTCTAGGAGCTGGCTCCTTTATCGATCGGCTCGACGCGAGGATCCGGTTGGGACGATTCGGGCATGTTCGGCTGCAGCGAATTAGTTTTCGTCGAATTAATCGAGCGCATTAATCCAATCAAGTCGCACCCGGAATCCATTCGGATTCAATCGCGCCGGCGGCGGCGGTAGCGGCGTCGGCGGCAGCGGCGGCGGTGGGCCGCGTTAAATTAAATCGCGCGGCTGATATCACCGGGGCTATGTACGTCGCGCTTTTAATCGGCCCCGAATTAGAATCGTTAATTGTCCGTGAGTCCTCGGATCGCGGGGTGTCGCCGCTTGTCGATCGTACAATCGAAGGTCCCGAACTCGGCGCCCGTCAACGCTCCAATGTCAGCTCCGGGGCGACCTTTTATTGCGCGACCGGTGATATCGATCCTCCTTTTGTATATTTGCGTTGATGCGTGCCCGCTTTCGACGGTGTATCTGATCGCGGGGAAAAATCGTAGGGGAATTATTTATGAACTAGATCCGCGGGCGGGGCCAAGTCTGGACGAGGGGATCGCCAAGGGCCATCGCGTGTGTATTGCAATTTTTATATTCGCGTTATAACCAACGTTAACGTGTATTTGTTTATGGTGTGATGATGTGATTGCTATTTATTATATATCAAATATTGAAATCTAATTATTTCATGTATTCTTTTTTACTTTCTTATTCCCGATCTCTCACCTCCTCCTCAAACTCGAGCGACGCACGTGTTGAAGAACGCGGAATTATTAACGGGAAACTTTTCACCGAACGAAATTCGAATATTTCACTTTTCGTGAACTCTCTTCTTAATGTTTCTTTTCTGAAATAGCTGGACGTATTTCTCAAAAATATCCGATCGGTGGAAATTTCGAAGATTCAGAATGAATGTGCACTCTGTTTCTCTTTTCCATTCTTCTCCTTAAAATATATGACAGACATCGAAGAAATGAAAAATCTTTTCTAAGGCCATCGCGATGGTGGAGCGCCGTACGAAGCGACTGCGCGAGGAACCGCGTGCGCACCTCGAAATAGCCGACGCACGTTATTGTTGAGTTTAGCGAAACCGGAGTTTAAATATCTGCCGGATGTTTGGCGTGTATATCACTTCGTAAATTTAAAGTTTACGGTCGTGCTCCTTTCCCGCTCTTTCGTTTGCTCGCGGCGGCGGTGGCCCTCGGCGAGTGATCTCTCTCTCTCTCTCTCTCGCTTTTCGCCTCTCTCGTTTCCGCAACTCGGGGGCGATTTATGTGTAGATCCTAGGAATCGGAGGAAACTTGGATGGATGTCTGACAAAAGCTGGGAAATTTGTAAAGTTTATCTAGACGTCTCGAGACAATATCTTAGACATTCGTGAAAATCTGAAAACTTTGGAGGACCTAAGCGAGAAATGCGAGAACTCTGGAGGAGTTACGGAAGCGAAACTCGATTGAGAATCTAAGCAATCCATAAAGCCGGACGCTGTTGAAAAAAGAAAGACAGAGAGAGAGAGAGAGAGAGAGAGAGAGA